>NC_090187.1:37519164-37641664 GCF_024679245.1 Pseudorasbora parva | reverse complement strand
ACCATTACCAATAGTGGCTGTTTAACAGTTTGATTAAATACTTTAATCAATCACTATCTAGGCCTGTTTATTAATCACTTTATCAAGCAGTTGATGCATTGCTGCTTTTAATAGACTCCATTTATTTTGATTTCTCTCCCCTTTGTCTTATCAGGACACTCTCCCAATCTGGGGCTGATAAAGGGAGGGGCGCCGGTGGGGGCGAGGCGGCGTACAGGAGTGAGTACACCGGAGCTCGGTCTCCTTAACTTCATTACCATCACCGCACACTGACTTAACCAATTTATTAGAGGCAATATGTTCCCTGGGCAAGTGGCGAGTAAACCACACAGCTAAACTCAGATAAACAGCGGGCCATTCGTTTGCCTTTTCACCTGACACAGCGCAGATACACAATCCTAATAAGATTAATATCCCCTCATCTTCCTCCCCTCCCTTTTTCAATAGAGTGCCTCTAACGTTCCAGCTCGACGATCGCAGCTCTAAATATGTAGAGTAGTGTCAATGTATTTGCTTTTAAGTAACAATAGCAGTTTATATCTTTATCGCATGCAGCCACAACTGTTCTCGTGTGAAAGCTCTCTTCGAATTTCCGTGTTTCACAGGGCTTGGGAATGTTTTTGGAGTAGTCCTTGAACTTGTCATGCTCTGGTCAGAAATGGCCATCATTAGCAAACAATCCAACCCTCCTTTTGTAGCCTGACCAACCCCGACTTGCCAACCCCCACCCACCCCAGCGAGCCTCGCCGCCTTGCCTATCCTCAGCACTCACGGCCCCATCCGTATCTGTCCTGTGTCTGCCTCTTCCATTCTCCTTATCGCTCTGTTGTGTGCTAAAAAGCCATTGTCTGCATCATCTGAGGCTCTGTGTGTGCTCACCAGGCATCAGAGGAGGAAAAAAGGAGGACAAAAATGAGGAGAACACAGGTTGGACCAGTGAATAGAAAATTGCACTTAAGTGGCCTTCGTCAGCCCATCACCCAGCGCTGCTCCTCTGGCTCCCCACGAGAGGGGCTGTGGGCTCAGGCTGTGAGGGCTAGCCATGCAGGGGGGCACAGGCAAACTTGAAAGCTGCCATACATTTGCAGCACTCTCAAAAACAAGCGTTTCACACCTGAAGCCTTTCACGCGGGGGCCTCTGAGTGTCCCCCTTCAAGGTATTTAATTGGCTATTGCCTCTGAGCTTGTTGAACGGGGCCATTATGGTGAGGCGACAGGCAGCCAAGTATTTGGAATGAAAAGGGTCCTTCTCCCAGATGGGCCGGGGGCATTAAAAATCGCCAGATCACTTCTTGCTGTTGACTGACAGAGAGCGGCACAGTTCATGTGTAGACACAACAGAGCCTCACCTGAACAGAAGACGAAGGCGGCGAGGGTTGTTCGGAGCGATGCGCAGAAAAAGGATTTGTTTTGACATGCATATGTGGCCGTTTAAAAACGACCGTGAACTTGATCGCACGCTCGCTATTTATTACAGCGACGCGAGGAGAGTGATTGAGGTGGACTGCAGCACAATACACCCTGTTGCCCGCTTGTAAAAGGGGCTTGTGTACAATCAGTTAAATGCGAATAATACTTTTTCGCTTAATTGCGTAATTCATTCAGAGGGGAGAAGTGAGAAGTGCATGGCTTTGATGAAAGGTGTATCCATCTCATTCCTGAAAAATAATTATGTCTGTTTCTTATATACAGGAAATGAGGAATGTAATGGAAGCTTTGTGTCAGACCTACAGTATACTTCTAAGATACGTGTTTTTCGTTCCTGAGCCATCTGCTTCGTTCATTCACTCTCGAATTTGCCTGCGGCAGCAGGTCCCTCCAATGGCCTTGCTTTCGGGCTAGGAGAGGGGGGAAGCGCAGGGGCATGAAGACTCTCTGGACAGCCTTGAGGCGGGCCAGTGAAACTAGGTGCTAACTCTCCTTTACGATGCTGGTTAGGCGTTGCAAAGGCTCATGGGAAACCTGTCTCACAACTGATTCTGACTCGAAGCCAATATGCAGTATCACAAACTATTAATGGGGATGAATTTTAGTTTTGATTAATATGATTTTTCTCTCTCTGTATCTGTGCCAAAAAAAAAATGGGAATAAGAAATTAAATGCAATGTTTTATTGATATTTTGAAGAGATGGGCTATCGTACTTTCATGACTTTGACTCAAGCAAAATTCACTGTTCAATTTTTATGTTAAATCAGATCTTCCCAAGTATGACAGCTCACATCACAAAAGCAATTTTCAAAATCACTTGTTGGATTATTAAAGGTGTCTTTCCATCATTGTTAACTTTTAAAATCAAAGCACTGAATTTTCCCTGGCACGGAACAGACACTGAGAGAGAAATGATAAGTCTAAAAACACTTAACTGAGAGAGAGAGAATTATTTTTCTTTTTCTTCTTCTTCTTCTAAAAAAAAAGTACTCGCTCTCCTGTGCTGTAGAAATCAAGAACATGTGACAACACCATCTAATTATTCTGTCCATATTTCCCCACCTGCCAGTCACACTTTTTGGGGACGAAAGCTTAAAACACGTTAGCTCACAAATGATCTGTTGTATTTACATTAACACCTCAGCTGGTTGCACAGACGGCCCCTGATGGAAAGCAATTCATTAGAGGCATTGCCATGCTGGATAGGCACGTTCTTCCCCTTTTTTATGGTAAATGGCCTGGTCTTAAATGGAGAAAAAAATATTTGGTTTCAAATATGATCATAAACTGGTTAATTTTTTTTTTACTTGAATTTGTTTGTCTGTCATTTCCTCTGTCCTTCACAATTGTCAGACCATAAACTGAAGAGTGGACAGTGCTGATGGTAATAGGATATAAATCAGATTGTCTACCTTATTCCACTCCTAGTTTTTAATGTTAAAAGACATAACATGATACAAGCTTTCACAAATCACACATATGAAAAGTACAAATAATTCATTCCGCTTCCCATGTGGTTGGCATTTTTCTGGAGGTCAGAGGATTTAGGTGATCCTTCTTAATCAAAATCAGATCTTACAAGAGAGAGATCTAATATCGTGGCACCGCATTCAGGTTGAATTGCTGCGCCTGTTGAATCAGTCACTGACATGGAGTAACATGATATCAGAACAGAGGAGTGTGTGTGTATATGTGCATGTGTAACTGTGTATCCAAATGGCAGTGCACTTCCTGGCTCCTCATCTTTCCGAGGGGGCAGACTACAGTTGCGGTCAGGGAGGTGGAATGGTGACGAGAAGGTGGCAGGTTCAAAGTCCCAAGTGAGATGTTTCAACGAGACGCTTAACCTGGCAGACTTCAACAAACATGCTCCTGAATAAATACATGAGCTGTAGAATGTCAGTGCATGTGTATGGAAAATGTATAGATGACCAGAGAAGAGGAAACTTTCATCTTATAGAGTAATCTGAGTTAGTTCAAAATGATTGTGGTGGTGGATAATATGTTTTACAAGTACTCTGTTCAAAATTCTGTAGATTAAACACACTAAATGGAAATAAAAGTAGAAATTAATTTTCATATGCTAAATAACAGTCTAAAGTTTGGTCCCAAATGACATACTATACACTATGCACTGTGCACAACTGTATGATTTTTATATGGTTATTTTGTCATTCAACATTGGGGTCTGAAGCCCCTCCCCCTCCGCTACATAATTAAAGAGTGCATGACTGTCCAACATTCCACAATAAATTTTTTCGGTTAATTAAGTGCATCATCCAAAGTGTACTTATTCTTTTTGGAATTTTCAGTGTGAACCCACTACTCACACTACTTATACTACAAAACGTCATAGAATAGTGCGCGAATTGGGACGCACCACATAAAAATTATGTGCATAAAATATTAAAATAATATTGTTAAATAAACGTTATTTTAATTATGTATATATTTTTTAAGCCGCGTTTATGCAAATAACGATAACTATGACGATAGCCACACCAGCGGATATTGTTGTTTGTGTCGCCTGCCGCTTTAAATGCTCGAGGACTTTAAAGCAGGATGGAATCTCATTGGCTGTCAATGTTTGTATCGTTCTGAAAGTGATTCAACAATATGGTTCAACTGTGCTGTGGTGTGGACTCTATTCTTTTATATTTAAAATGATTTTTAGAGCTATATCGTTATCACTCTAGTGTCCTAGTGTGAACAGGACTGATATGTATTATTTATTTATGAATAAATGCATTATTTATTTTAAAATTATTAAATTATAATTTTAAAAGTATTTGTTTTTAAATGAATACATGTATAATTCATGAATGAATGGATGTATTTATTTATAAATGAATACATTTATTTATTAATAAGAAATAACAATATTAGAGAAATACTGTGCAAGAGCAAGTGCTTCAGGGTGAGGCTGTATCTGCCCTGCACATGCCACCCCAGCTCTCCTTTCTCTGTTCCTGGTTCAAAGAAAGAATCAAAAAATCAATAAAGCAGCAAGATGGCCAGTCTCAATAGCTTTCACTTCAGATTAGATACTGGCCAAATAAAGAGGGGAGAACCGCACATAATGACCCCACTAAACTATAGCATTATAATCAAAATCCTGATTGATCAGTGGACAGTAAAAAATCATAATAATCTTACCTGAATCTGAAATCAGTGGCCATATGACTAGCCGATGACATGATATTACTCAGGGCGAGAGGGGAAAAACAAGGTTAGGGGCGGCACTGGCTTAAGTGATCTGGCAGGCAGTATGATGCCCTCCCTGTCAGAATCGATCAGTCCTGCTGAAATTAAGAGCCAGTAAGTAAACTGCATTTAATATAGTGTCTTATCCATGCCCCCTTACACTCTGGGAACGCTGGTGGCCTGCCCCGTTGCTCTGAGCTGCACCAAAGAGGAGGGTTCTCAGAAGGGCCACGGCCCCCAACCGCCGAAAGCCAGGACGGGTACACAAATGTCACCGCCTCTCTTTTTTGGCCTAGCTTGCAATAAATAGAAATGTCAGAGTGCTAGCATAGTGCAAAGTTGGGCTACTTTGAAATACTGAGTCGTGCATTGCTCTTTGTGATTAGGAGACGCAGGACAGAGCACCGCCTCTCACCCAGCAAACTGCATCTGCTGCTTCTTGGCCCCGAAGCAATAGTCCCCTCTGTCCGTAAATGTTAAAGACTCCTTTAAATAAAGAATATGTGTATGGTTCCCCCACCCGCTTCTTTTTGCTGAAAAATAATCTGCTTACATCATTAGGCTAAGCTTGCTGAAACTAATTACCAGATGTTGTGTTCCTTTTTTCTCCTTTTTTGCATGTGTGGGTGCATTTAAAGACCTACCACTATTCTGTAGCGCCTCCTCCTTCTCTGGCACTTCTATACAATAAAACCATTTGCAAATAACCACAATTGAAAAAAAAAACACAAAAAACAGGGAATTAGAGAGACCGAAAGGAAGAGCGATAGGAGACCTATCTTGTGCTTTTCACCTCCCTCCCCCTTGTTTTTTATATGGTGCAGTCATGTGGGGCTAATAACGTGAACTGAGAAAAAGGAAAATACCTGGAAAAAAAGAAAACAGAAAGGACCAGGGCAATTGGGGTCCCCCTGTCGCATTTACACTTGGTAGGGATTTTTAAGGGCCTAGTCCAGCTTATCACATTATTAGCCATTAAGAGACATAAAAAGCTCCCTGTGCTTATTACACCACAGAGGCCCGCTGAGCTTACAAACACCTCTTTTATTTCTTCTCAACTATTTGGAACACCGATGTCTCTTTCACTTTTATTCTCCACAGCCACAACATGCATTCTTATAAATGTTATATTTCACTACTCTTTAGAACGTCAGAAATTCTCTCTCACACACACACACACAAAAAAAAGAAGAGAGAAGGTTAATTTATTTGGCAAATGCTTAGTTCATTTTAATTTATAATGCACTATAATATGTTCCCATTAAATCTAAATATTTACATAAAATATATAATTGAGCATTAAATTAATTTCTGCTTGGGGATAGACTACTATGAAACAAAATATTTAGGGGAGAAAATAGTCATTTTAAATTAATTATAGTATGGTGGCAAATTTTGTATTTTGTATTGGAGTAAGCTGCTTTGGAATGTAGCCTATTGTGTGAGCGCTACAATAATTTTTGATCATGTATAACAGAATTAAAACGCGGTGATCAGTATTCAAATATAAAGTCTTAATCTACAAAGAACAAAAGGAAAAACAGGTCAAATGTAGCCTATCGATACATGCATGTTTAATGGTCGCTTACTTTTCCTTATGCTAGGCTACTGACCATGGTAGTAAATCGAAAATGTATAATAGGCAAATAATAATAATAATAATGTATTGTAATAATAATTTAAAGCGCGATATTTTACTACAGTTATCAGTAAAAACACATATGACGTGTAGGGTACTTTTTTGTTTAGTTTGATAAATAATAGCTCACTTTCTATTGCAGAAGTACAGCCATAACATGACAAACCCCGTGACAGTGTCATTACACTGTATTGTAGAACAGACAGCAAACACTGGATCCTGGCGATGTTACAGAGATGTTCTTTTCCCCAGCCTATAAAAGAATAAACAGACAACATGCTCCGTCTGAGAGAGAGAGAGAGAGAGAGAGAGAGAGAGAGAGAGAGAGAGAGAGAGAGAGAGAGAGAGAGAGAGAGAGAGAGAGAGAGAGTCTTATCGCAATCCAGACAGCGTTATAGTGATTCATAGCGGTCATTTAAGCGATAATACACTCATTCACAATACTAACAAACACGCGCCCACAGTTATCTGTAAAGTTAAGTCGGTTGGACGCAGGGCGCGGAGCAGGAGGGAGAGATTCAAGATGGTGGTGACTGAGAAATTGACAGGTTAATTTTGGAGCCGATAATAAGAGTAAGAGCACATGGGCTGAAAGGGAAAGCGCACGAGATTGTGCTCTACGGCTTGGGTGCAGCGCCATCTATCTGTAGCCTGGCGTGCAGCAGAAGTTGCTTTCTTGAGTCAAGCACTCGTGTTCACCGGCATTTCGATTTTATTTATACTGTTTTATTAATGTTTTATTATGTGTCACAAATTTATTTGTATGTTATGTGTTTTTGTTTTATTTATTGTTATTGAGACACATTGTAGGCTATTAATATTTTGGGTGCCATATTAATTCGGACTATTTTTAGTGTATATACTGTACCCTATAGAAAATATCCTTTAGTATTTCATGTTAATTAACATAAGCATATTAATACAAATTTATTTAATCTAAAGTCTGTCTAATACTGACCAACATTGCATCGTTAAAAAGGACGAGTTAATAGGCTACTAAATAAATCGCAATAAAATTAACAAAATAGTTATAGCAAATCGCTAGGCTTTTAGAGTTGAATCGATTTTAATACAATTCACAGTGACACGTAGCTTATATTTAGCAATTTAGGCAACAACAAAAAAAACAAAACTCTGAGAACTCTGTTTTCTAGTCCCATTTTCTCTCGTTCTTTCTTTCTTTCTTACTTTTTTATATGCATGTGTTTTTAAAATATACATTTTATATTATTTTGTTTCATTTTAAAATGTTTTAAGTACCATTATATCTAGTTATAATATCATGATTTATAAAAATAAAAAAAAGAGTAAAAAAAAAAAAGTTGTATCAGTAGGCTACACACGGCATGTGGCAGTTCAATAGCATATATGATGGAAAACAAGATTCAATTTTTTCTCGTAATTTTATTTCTGGAATGTATAATATTTATGCAAGCATTTATAAAATCTTATTTCTTTGCAAGTTATTGTGAGCACGAATTTGTCTACAATTCGTGTGTGTGTGTGTGTGTGTGTGTGTGTGTGTGTGTGTGTGTGTGTGTGTGTGTGTGTGTGTGTGTGTGTGTGTGTGTGTGTGTGTGTGTGTGTGTGTGTGTGTGTGTAAGAGAGAGATTATTAAGTTTCATTGTGATGTGAATATGATTGGAAATTATATTTTTCATTGATTTAAAAAAAATCACTGTCACATAGTTTATTCCAACTATTTAGGATGCAGTTGGCAAACCAGTCAAGAAACCTGTATCAGGCTTAATTAGCAGCTACAAACTCTTCGACTAGGTGGGAGAATGTTTCAGGAAAGGTTAGAGAGGTTTCAAAATCTGACACATATTTCTGCCGCTTGTCAGTACAATGTGCAGAGTCGGCAAGCTTCCCTAATTAACTCTCCTCTCTCCATAGCTTTATATGAATCAGCATGCAACATTATCATAATGATATAGTATTATTGTCGTCCCTATATACGTTTCTCTGTGTGGAAATAATTCCAGGCCTTTCTCTTTTTCTACACACAAACATGTTTACGCGCTTTTGTTGTGTACGCCTTTCTCCTCCTCGCTACGGACACTCTAGTGACATTCAATGCAAAATATTATTATTTTTTTAAATATTTATATTCACTCCAACCTAAAAATCCTTATTAAAAAATAAAATACTTATTTTTTTAATTAAAGCAATATATTCGTGGAAGTGAAACGCTAATCGAAACTTGTAAACAAAACAAAAAAACGAATTTGATTGTGTATCGAAACGAGCTGGGCTAGTGCGCAGTGAACAGTACTTAAAAGGCAACCTATTTTGACCCAATTAGTGTATTTCTCTGGAGCTTGCCTGTTGTACAGCTCCCAAGACCACGATCCCTTCTGGGTTCTTCTGAATTGAATTTGCTGGCTCTTAGATGCCTCTGCCCATCTCCCAATAGCGTATCCGTTGGCTGGGAAACTCCAGTTCTAAGTTCACTGTGCTGAACCCTTTGGCTCTTTTGCTGTGCTGTAAAGCTGTCAGCTTTGTGATCAAGAAGACCCATGTTTCCAAAGCAGGTTATAAAACACCTCTCTAATAATTTATTTAAAAACCCCTTGGACCAAGTTCAAGAATATGGACAAAAGCATAAAAATAAAAAAGAGATAACTGATGTACTTTGACAGGAGTTCCACGTTATATTGCCCGTGAGAACGCTTTTAAATAGGCCTATCGTTTCAAAATTTTAAGAGTTAATTAGGAAATCAACTGTTAAAAATTACTGGAGCTTAATCTTTTTTAGCATTTCAAGCTTTAGCTGATACTAAACACGTGTGATTTTAAAAACTGCAACAACCAAAAAAAAAACACAAAAAAAAGTAGAAACCATAGTTCATTAGCTCCATTCATTTCAAGGTAGCCCTTAAATTGCATTCTTTGTTTTTCCTGTCTGCTCTGCATGGAACCATCAGCCTATACCCAAAGGGGAAGTACAAACAGCAGAGCAATTTGGCATCATTACAAAGCACCGCTACCTGGGTAGCTTCAGTGTTCAGACACACTCGGCTTGTGTCTTGAAGGAATAGAGCATTCTGATGTGACAAGTGAACAGTGTCCCAGGAGTAGAAGGCTCTCTTGAGCTTTTGCCAAGTTGCACTACTTCAACTTCGTGTTACTCAAATGTTCTTCCAACATAACTTCCCCATAATGCTTTATTGTTTTGCCATAAACACAGAAAACACAGAAAGAAAAGAGACAAAGACATGTAAATATCCTCCTATTCTCAGTGTGATTTCTCTCTCTCTCTCTCTCTCTCTCTCTCTCTCTCTCTCTCTCTCTCTCTCTCTCTCTCTCTCTCTCTCTCTCTCTCTCTCTCTCTCTCTCTCTCTCTCTCTCTGAATTCACTGCACAATATCCCTGTAAATCTGCCATTTAAATTGTATGAAGATGCTATAGATTTGCATTAATCAGAAAACTGATTGCCTTGAAGTGGCAATGAAATAGTTGGATCTCTCAGACCATGCAAGAGAGGTGAAATAATCGTAAATCAAAGACAACAAGTGACTCTTCGTTCCAGACTAAAAAGAGGACACAAAATGGCACCATTGAACTGACTGCAGGATTGAACTCTAACCCCATGCCATACGGTGCTGGATGCCCGCGCGTTGACATCAAGTTGCCCATAAGAAACTGATGACCCACTTCATCTCGATGTAGCTGTAACTTAAACTTCTCCCATCAGTCGAGCTCCAATCAAGTACTCTAGTGAAATGCTCACATGCCTGGCCTCTGATTACTCATCAGCCATCTTTGGTTTAGTGTGAAATGGCTTCTTGAGACTCATAAGTTATGAAGAATGACCCAATTATCTCAAGGGTAAAATTATGCTTTAGGTATCGTCATATCTCTGTTAAAGAAAATGCTCACTATTTAGATTTTTAGCACAACTGCCACAAGAAAAAAATGAAGATTTTCTCAATGGATGTCTTGTTGCAGGTGTCACACAAGCAAAATGGCCTCTGTGTTCCCACTCATTGCCAGAAAACCAATCAAAACAGAATTGTCTCAAAATGAGCAATGAAAATATTTCATCATAAATCAGAAGTGGCTTAAGGCCCCGATACTTATCAGTATAAGCAAAATCAAAGAACGATTTGCTGATGCCATTTCTAACTAAATCTGTTCAAAACGATTTTGGGAGTTTGAAACTGCTATCTTTTCTGCAAAGGTTTGGTACTGCAAACACCTTCGCACTACCATTTGTCGCTACGTGGCGATTACGTAATAGGTGTGCGAGGAGGCTCCGCCTTTTTCACATGGAAAACTTTTCCGCTTAATTTTTTCTGTTCAGTCTGTCCAAGTCAGATGTCCGTTAGTTGGGCTACATCAACATTGGATACTCCTTTTTTTGAATAAGTAAGTCGACCGCTTAAAAAGGATGTTCTATTTAGTATGAATGTGTGTAGTATAATTTAGATGGTCTACATCCGACATGTTGTCATTATCATGTGACCTACCTTCAGTATAGGTCGCTTCACTGCCATTCACAAATCCTCTCCCGTGGCTGCGTAGGATAGTATCTCAATGGAAGTAGCAGGTCATCCAAGGACTATTTGCTCACTCTTTATGAATACTGTAAATTCGGACATAGTTCTTTTGTCACATACTGTTTTTTGCCTACTGTATAGGAGGGAATTATGCGATTTTGGATGCAGCCATTAACACAGCTGCTTTATAGTAGAAAAATGAAGTCATGAAATGAGCCACTGACACTGTTTTTCATGTTTAATATGGGAAAGCTGCTTGATTTGAAGCTATCTATTTTATAAAGTGCTAGGCTGTATAAGATGTAACTTTACTAGAATGCCGAATTAGAGCTTGTGCAAACATATCCACATTGCTTTTCATATGCTTCAACGTAAATAAGTTGGCAACACTCAAAAAAAAAAAACATTTTAAATAAGCTGAACTTGCAGATTTTTATTTTGTAATCATACATTTTAATTGCTCTGAACTTGAAATATTTGAGTAAGCTAATTCATACATTTAACTAAACATTTAACTTTACACTTAATTCATATCATGTAATCTCAAATTTGAAGTAGTGGAAACTTGACTAGCTTTAAAGCTAATTCAATAAATGCCACCTTGCTAATTGGTTACACAATGCTTTGTAGAATTAGCATAGCATAGCACTTGCTGAATGAGGACAACAATATAATACATTTAACAAAGCACATGCTCCACTCAGAAACTATTCTAAACTAATATAACAAAGCAGTAAACTCTACAAAATCTCCCAATAATGTTAATCTTGCACAAAAAAAACATAATATAACACTTGATTTACTGTCCCTTTTGAGTGTCATGGCAAAGCGTGCTAAGAAATAGAAATTCCATCCCAGTTTCAGTTCCAGTTAAATTTAAGTTAGTCTAAATGAAAAGAAACAATGAAACATTCAGATTACTAAAAATGTGTCCGTTTTTAAAAACTCAAATGAAAAAGGCTAAAGTTATACTACTAATTTGTTTCATTTGAGTTGGCTCTACTCAAACCAATTCATTATTTTGAGTGTTAGGGTTTACAGTGTTCATTAAAAAAAAAAAAAACTGCTGGCTGTTTTCTCAATTTTGTTGTGTTTATTTTTTGTTGAGAGGAAAGCGCGCAGCACTTATTTACATATTCATCTAAACTCCGCTCTCAGCTGTGTGGGCGGCGTCAGATGTTCGCTAACAGTATATCGCTGCTCACGTATTTCGAACTTCGTTTTACCTCTAAGCAAAGAACGAATAAAAATCTTCGTAAGAATCCTTTAATCTTTCATTCTGCTGGTGTTAATTCTCTTGTTGGTGAGGAGCAGCTTGGTGTCACCTGGGGGTCCAAACTGACGCCTTTCATACCAGCAGCACCCCCGCCTCTCACAGACAGACAGCACAACAACAACCGCCATTGACTTGGTGCTGCTGCGGGAAGGGTTGCTGGGGACACATCTTTGAAAGATCATCCTAAGCACCAACAGCTTGATCTTGTGTCACTCTGAGGGTATGGGACTCTGCTCTCGCTCTCCTTTTGTCTTTGAGAGCTAAATGGTTAATTGTAATGAATAAAAAGAGGTTTAAGTGGGAGGTGTTTCTCAAGAAAAGAGTCTGGATGCGAAATAAAGTACATGAAAAGCTTTTGAGGATAATAAAATTAGATATGGGGGAAAGAGATTTTGAAATGAGCAAGGCAGAAATAGAGGAGGAGAGAATTTGATGCACTGACCCCTATCGTCTATGGTGAAAATAGAAGATTAAAACTGTACCGTGCTAATTTCCATAGAGATTTTTATTTTATTTCTCCTTGACCATCCCGCCAGACATCCCCCCCTTCAGAACGGGGAGGGTGGTCTGCCCTGTCACACCGCTGCTCTCACGTTGGCCCCTTGCTGTGCCCAGGCATCCTGAGATTACTAGAGCGAAGCTGACGTCTCTATCATCCCGCGACACCGCCGTGCCCTTCTCCCATCTTTTTTCACCACACACACATACATACCTTCAGATCTGTCAGATGATGGCTTGATCACTCTCTGCAAACTCTCACCAGTTTCTCACTTTCTTCTCTTTTTTTTTCCGTTTTCATCATTCTAACATTTTATATACACCCCCCACCCCCATTTGTGGACCTTTTGCTACCGCTCTGCCTTTTCCCCAAGACTTGCTGCCTGCTCTGAGCTCATGCTTGCCACATCAAAGGAGAATCAAGGGTCACAAAGCCACCGGCATGGAATATAAATGCAGCTATAGCAGCATGGAAGTATGGGAAATCAATCCTCTAAAGATAGCTTCATCTACTTCATGAACCCGTCATCATCCTCCATCATGTGCAGTATAGAGGATCCTGTAGGAACACTTGCATTCACGAAAGCAAATGTGCGTAAGATTACAGATATTGTTGAAAGGCCATGTTTGTCCATTTTTTAACTATCCTCTTGTGTATGCTCTGTTCATACTACAAACATTGTTTCTAGCTCCACCAGGGAATCGATACAGATTCAATAGACAGGAGAATTTTTTGAAAAGGGTTCATGTTTTATACTACAAACATATTTAGGAACAGGGGTGACTCTAGAATTTCAGTTTTTGATGTGTTATTTCCATGAGAGTTTCCAAAGAGGTGTAGATTAGTTGGCTTTTCTTTTTCTTCTTGCAAGTACACCTGTTGGGTTTCCATTTTTAATGGGGACTTTCCATTGATATAATTAATTTTATACTGTACAAACTGTATATTCTATCCCCAAACACACACACACACACACACACAGACACACGCACACGCACACACACACACACACACACACACACACAGACACACACACACACACACACACACACACACACACACACACACACACACACACACACACACACACACACGCACAGGTTTGGTTTCTATATTTCAAGGGACATTCCACAGATCTGTATGAACTGTATTATACCCTCACACTACCCTACTCCTATATACAATGTAAGCTGGTTTCCTCATGGAGACCAAAAATGTATTCATAAGGACAACTATTTTTTCAGGGGACATTTTGTCCTCATAGCATAGGATATACCTAAAACACACACACTCAGTCAAAAAAGGCACATTTTTAACAGTTTTGCGGAAGATATTTAGAAACTGTCTCTTGATAAGCTAAAAGCTACTCCAAATTTGAATGTATTTCTTTAAAAGGCAAGTTCTTTTCTTTTTTAAAGGTAATTAGCTACATTACAAATTACTAAAAGTTATACACATTATTGTGGCAATACCTTTTTAGAAATTTAACTGTGATGTATTAGTTATTTAATTAGGCAGATTTTCTGGCACAACCATTTTGTAATTATATTTTTAAATAAATTAACAATTCAGTCTGTGATCAAATATAAACAGAAATTTGCACTAAATACAACAAAGCATGGCTGAAAGAAATAATGAACAGCAGCATCCATTTAAATATGCAGCTTTAGAAATTAAGATTAAAATACTACATGAACTGTTTTAAGGACAGTTTAGGAAAGTGTGTTTGGATATTATTTCAGTTTGCTTAGCAATAACGCTGGCAATAAGACATTAACAATACCACTTAATTACAACACAATGTGGATTGTACGGCGAGTTATAAGGCAAATGAGATGATGCACTGCTATGGTTTAGCACTGCTTAAGGAACATGTAAAGTTTATCTGTGGCTAGTGGATCAGACAGTCATTTTAACTCTATTGTTTTTTCACTTTAGCTTGAAGAACTCACAAAGTATAGCCTGACAGAATAACACAATATAAATTCACACAAACTATAACAGTATGAGTAAAATATCTGCAAACGGTGGCCAGAATCAGCTCTCTATTCATGCTGCACATGCTTGAGCCTCTCATCACAGGAGGGAACCCGTGGCTTTGTGCCGTTTCTGGAATCCTGGGAAAAAATGTCAGACAGTTTATTGAGCAAAACACTGTGGTGGAAATATGTAAACAACCTTTGTCGGAGGCCCTCCGCAGAAGACTACTGCCAGCAGAGTGTTCAAGCTTCCCGCTGTTTGTCAATATCATGCTCCACTTTGATTTAAACATCTGTGAAATACGCCTGCATCTTTCACCATGGAGATTGTCTCCTTAAAAATGTTTGATAACACTTCTCGGTTCCTGTTTTCTTTACAGGAAAACAGTTATGCAACCTAGCATGTAATAGCGTTTTTGTCCAAAAGATAAATTTCGCAACCCTTCTGATTTGCGGGGTCTGCTAGCAACCAGTGCAGCGAGTCGTGAATAAAACGAAGAAAAGCGAAGCTTTCGCTTGTTGCCAATCGGCCTTGTTTGAATGTGATGGCTCCACACGGAGGCTATTGGTTGCGGTTGCTTAGCGTTAGCATCAGATAAACACGCTGCCGGAAGATGTCAATGTCTCCATTAATGTTGAGCCTGCCACACAGGCTGTGCTTGAGTGACACTGGGGTTTGTGAAGTGTGACGGGGGTTGTAAATGTTAACTCTTGCTGGCTGCCTCTCGCGGCCTGGCAGCAGCCTCGCCTGATGACTCTTGGGAATGAGGAACCCCCAAAGACACGAATGTTAAGTGAACACACACAGATGTTGTCCTCTTGCTGTCTACTCGCACTCAAATGACTCAATACAAGCATCATGTCACATTTATAGTGTGAAAACTTACAGTTCATTAAGATGTTGACAGATGCATTAAGTTAGGCTAGGATTAAGATATAAGATTGGAACTGTCACAGTTGTAAAAGAAACATTACCCTAGCATGAGCGCTTTTCTCCAGGGAGGCAAGGGAGGTAATGCCTCCACCCAAAAATATGGATGATAACATTAAGAACACTGACCGTACAGAAAGAAATCAAAACAAATATTATGATTTAATATAATAAATATTGATTAATCCAATACACCCTAGTGGAAAGAAAACATCCAACATACACTTTTAAGTGTATCTTTTATAGCAATTGAATAACACTGATTATCTCTTCATCACGGCACCTGTTAGTGGGTGGGATACATTAGGCAGCAAGATGTGTTAGAAGCAGGAAAAATGGACTGGCGTAAGGATTTGAGCGACTTTGACATGAGCCAATTTGTGATGGCTAGACGACTGGGTCAGAGCATCTCCAAAACTGCAGCTCTTGAGGGGTGTTCCAGGTCTGCAGTGGTCAGGATCGATCAAAAGTAGTCCAAGGAAAGAACAGTGGTGAACCGGCGACAGGGTCATGGGTGGCTAAGGCTCAGTGATGCACGTGGGGAGCGAAGGCTGGCCCCGAGCTACTGTAGCTCAGATTGCTCAAGAAGTTAATACTGGTTCTGAAAAAGGCTGGTGCTGGTCCCATATATAATTTACCTGATTTTATACATTTTATTACTAAACAAATCGTGATATTTTTTTCTGGCTGTTGACAGTATTTTTTGATTTAAAAATATGAAGTGATCCCCTCTGTAAAAACCTTAAAAATAATAATAATAAAAAAATAAGTGCATTTTTAAGTAGATAACACCTCATTGGCATATTTAAATATAACATTTCAGAAAACTAGTAATACAAAAAATGTCTGCAATTCTTAATGTAATCAATCAACTGGTGAAGATGTTTATTAGTGTTTTTTTTTTACCCTATTCACCTGGGGTGACTTGCCTTAAAAATGTTTTGCATCTTGAGGTCTTAAAGCAAGATGTCACCACTTTTGGTTACAGTAAAACATGGAAAACGTGTAAAATTGGAGACTTTGTGACTTGATTTTAATCAAATGCATTTTCAAAATACACATATACAGAAAGCATTAGTTGCTTATAAATATACATGTTAAAATGTCTCATATAACCTGAAAACTGTGTAAACATTAAATGGAAATGAAACATGAATGTTTACTGGACAAAAGAAATCCAGAGAGAGGACTTTGCCATCTCATTTCTGTAG
The DNA here is from genome assembly GCF_024679245.1 of Pseudorasbora parva. Lineage (NCBI taxonomy): Eukaryota > Metazoa > Chordata > Actinopteri > Cypriniformes > Gobionidae > Pseudorasbora > Pseudorasbora parva. Next base: position 37,624,994 of record NC_090187.1, on the reverse strand, counting down.
TCCACCACACTCCGTTGGTACCCATGCATTAAATGATGTAGATATCAAAGAGTGAAGCACATCAGCAAAAGTTGTCGCTTTTTTGTGGCCATGTGGACATTTTTTAAGCCATATTTTATGACATTAGTGATAAGATAGGGCTTATACAGCTTTGGTGAGTTATCACTCTGTACCACCTCAGTCTGAGAGATTATCCTCTTCCCATGGACCGTTAACCGCACTAGGCCTTCTCACTGAGCTCTTCAAGCCACAATATAAAAGCTGTACATTCAGCACAAATGTAATGCACTTAAAGCATGCCACAAGTAAGCACATCCAACGGCACAATGGGCAGGATATGGGTTTTTCCATGCTTTCACAAAGCAAACAGAGAGTTGTTCCAGTCAGAAACGGAGCCGCTGTGTCTGGGGATATGATACTTTTGAAGAAGAGCAAACATTTTTAATTAATTTTTGACTGACCTTGGACCTGTATTTACCATAATAATTAAACAAAAGTTTGAAATGCTTTTTTCTTTGTATACGGTAATGTGAAACTGTATTATTTAAATTATAATGCCTTCCTGACCAATCACACAACAGAACAAACTTTGGCTATATTTATAACTGTAGAGTGAATTTACAATTCCAACCCATTACTAAATACAAAAGTCATAGGAATAACGAGGAAGCAGTAGGATTGTGTGGTATTACATTTATACAACTGTTAAATAAAGAAGTTAATATTGAGTAAATTACATTTTAGACAAAGAAACCTGCTCTGTTATCAAAAATAGTTTCGAACAAAGCCTCAGTATGACCACTGCAACAACAGACAACAGTAAGGGTGTGTTTTATTCTTTGGTTATTCAAGTGTTTTTAACGGTGCACTATGTAGTATTTTTGCAGTAAAATATCCAAAAACCACAAGGCCGGTGTTATATATTTTGTTCAGTTGAGTATCTACAATATCCCAAATGTTTCCAACTATTTGTAAATTGTGAAAAAAACTGCTAATTTAACTAAGGACAGGGACGTTTCAGCGCGTTTGAGGAAGTCGCCTGTCAATTCCATCATATCTGCGCTACCCTCGGTTTCAGGTTTTATTTGGCAGGAGCGCTTTACTCTTAGAAGTGTGAACAAGTGAATGCACGGAGAAACATCATAACATCATTTTCAACACACATAAATGTATCTAATAGGATAAACAGAGCTGCATTACCTCATAATCATAACCGGAAGAGCGGATCTGTGCAGGCGCCCGGCGAATGTGTCCCGTCCCGTCATAATAAAGTCCCAGTGTTCGCGAGGCGGGTATTTGTTTAACAATTGCTCCAGCAGCTGTGCTCAGCTCCACAACACTCGATCCTGCTCTGCTTCACACTACAGTAACGTTAATAACCGCATGCGTGAACGTGATTTCTGCCCAAGTCCTATTTTCCACCGGCTGTGAGGTGAAGACCGCATGTCCCAAGATGCTATGCTCAAACTTTGCATCATCAAACTACGCATTTGTTTTAAAGGCGCCCTCCAGTGGACGGAAAGTTGCATAGTGCACCTTTAAACAAATCTGTAAATGATTCAATGACTCAGTCAAAACACTTCCACTACACTGTAAAAAAATATTTAGAAAAAAAGTTACTTGGTTGCCTTAAAATTTTGAGTTCATTGAAATAAAAAAAAATTGAGATCCGGCAACCTTTATTAAAATATTATTAAAATATTTTGTAAGCATATTGGGTAATTGTGTGTGTTTTATTTCTGATGACGCAGTGAAACGCTGAGACGCATGCTATTTTCGTGATTTATCACATTTTTTATGTGGTTCAGATTCAATAATACTTTGAGTTTCTATTTATTAAACAAATTTCCTTCATTGTATCAACTCAAATTTTTAATTTCAATAAACTCAAAATTTTAAAGCAACCAGGTTACTCACTTTTTTAAGTTAAACCTACAAAAAACAACAATTGTGTTTTACAGTGTAGAGTCGTTCCTGAATGAATCAACATTTTTTAACAGACTGTTGAACGATGAATGACTCACTTGTAAAGAACACTGTTAGTCTGCCTCTGCTCTGTCCATCTGACTCAGGGGCTCCACATTAACCCCATTAGCCTTCTGTCTTTTCCATGCCCAGACCTCTCTTGGTGGAACCAGAACCCCTGCAGGCCCAACAAAAGCAAAATGCATATCTTTTGCAGTAGGCTTCATACTGGTTGTGTGATAACTTTTCCGACACACAATTTACAGAAAATCTACAGATTTACAGAAAAACATCAGAACATTATTTAAAAGTAAATTAGCCAGTTTTCCCTTGAATGCTATTTGCATTGTTGTATAAAATACCAGTCATATGTATCCCCTTCAAAATGACTGTGGTTTTGTTTTTTGGAATGTGTACATTCATTCACAGGAGCTTGTGCCACATAAGATTCCAACCTGTACGAGCAACTGGGGAGCAGAAGGAAATGCAGGCATGCTTCCATCAGTCTCCGACTAGCCGAGACTCAATAAGACTAGCCCACTAAGAGCCCCTCTGTTGCCTGATGGCAGGGCCAGGCAGAGCAGTGTACCTAATGCCCCGGTTTCATTGATCTTTCCCGTAACTGCAGCCCTCCACACAAACCCACACTATCTAGACTGGGGAGTGCTCCTGGGCACCCCCCACTTCAAAGGTGCATATTTACTCTTGGAAATTTAGAGAAAGTGCAGCTGTGGATGCATCCAACAACCACAATCAATAATGGGGCTGGTCCTCCTGACCCACCCTGCTGGCTAATAAAGTGCTTCTCAAGCTTGGTGGTTTTTTCCTGCCAGTCTTTTAAGGTTGGCTCCAAGCAGCACTTAGAGGTTCCTTTCCTTTACCTCTTCTCGTAAACAGAGTTGCCTGCATGGTTTATTTGTAGTATTATTTTTTCTTTTACCTGTACTTGACAGCTCGCCAGTCATGGTCAAGTGTTAGATTCTTTGTTTTTGTGTCGTTTAGGAGGTTTAATCCCTTAAAGTCGGCTTCTCAGTCTTCTCTTCTCTATTGTGAAGCACATGAGTGTGTCAGGGTTATCTAGTTTCATTTTGTTTCTGTGTATGTTTGTTTCTCGTGATTCCTTTAAATGTAACGTTCTTTATGACCTTAAATGAGAAGTTCACTTCAGAATGAAAATTTCCTGATAATATACCCCCAACCCGTACATCATCCAAGACGTTCATGTCTTTCTTTCTTTAGTCGAAAATAAATTACGGTTTTGGAGGACTTCAATGGGGTCCAATGGGTTGAAGGTCCAAATTCCACTTTCAATGCAGCTTCAAAGTGCTCTACATGATCCCAGCTGAGGAATAAGGGTCTAGTGAACAAAATAAAAAAATATATAATTTTTAACCACAAATGTTTGTCTTGCGATGCGCCATTGGACAGGTCACGCGTGACGTAGGCGAAAGTACCGATCAAGTGTTTACAAAGCAGACGTACAAAGACTAAGTCAAATGCCCTTCACAAAGAAACAGACGATTTTGAAGTTGGAGGAGAAAATGAGATTTTCGCCCTACAGAATGATACTAGATAACCCCACGTCATGCGTGACCTTTTCAACGTCATTATGTAGTACATGACGCATCGCAGAGCAGCACAAAGTAAAAAAAATTGGTCAAAAAGTATATAACTTTGCATATTTTGAGTAAACGACCAATTGTTTCACTAGATAAGACCCTTATTCCTCATCTGGGATTGTTTAGAGCCCTTTGAAGCTGCACTGAAACTGGAATTTGGACCTTCAACCTGTTGTACCCCATTGAAGTCCACTATATGGAAGAAAAAAAAATGGTGTGTGTGTGTGTGTGTGTGTGTGTGTGTGTGTGTGTGTGTGTGTGTGTGTGTGTGTTTGCTAGATGTTAGTTAACCCCACTATTTCAGAATGATTTTAAACTCTAAATGAAGTAAACTTGACATCTCATGGTGTCTAAAGTCTCTTGATTGTCTATGAACGCTTGTTACAAAGGCTTTAATTTCTTTCATAAATCTGGATGGGTGGATTAGGTTTTTTTATTTTGGGGATCTGGCTTTCTCATTTTGAGAAAAGACACATGCTGAGATCCATATAATCATAATTGTCTCTGACACCACTAAAACAAATGTGTATTAAAGCCGAGGATTGGGATGGGCCTTCCGCAGCAGTGAAATTGAGACAATCAAAATCTTTTGTAATTATATGCAACAATATTCTAATTACTGATGATTACAGATACTCCATGCAGCTCGCTTTCCCTGTAGGCACCAATTAGAAAAATATATATCAGCTGTGCTTTTGTCAATCATTTCATTTATAGTTGAGCCTGTTAAAGTGGCACAGTTGGAAATTTATTTTAGAACAATGAAAATGCAATTGTCCTCTTTGTGCAGTCTATGTTTAACTTTAATACAGCTTACTGAAGTCGAAACGCTAAAACTGGCATTCATTTGCATAGAAGAATTTTGCAGCACAAAGAATTTCCTTCTTTACCCTAATTACACTGAAAAGATGTACCCACACCCCCTATTTAGAAAGAATACAGATACAACCCCTATACTGTAAAACAACATCTGTCTGCAGATCTCCAGACAGAAATTCATAACATTGTCTTCTGTTTTTAGTTTGAGCGAGTAACTGCGCACCCCTGTGAACTCATCGTATTTATATATGGAGTTAACAATGTGTACTAAATGGACCATCATAGAGTTCGCTCAAGTGTGTATATGGATACTGTTATTAGTGGCATTAAGGGAAACAGATCAGGCCTTTTTTCTCACATATGACTGAATCGTTTTACTAAAAACACTTAATAGAGTTAAGAGAGCACTGAAGCTAATAGAGGCAGATGTAAGAAAATATATTTATTTCCTATAGTTTACAGGCTCAGTCACTATCAGTAATTCTGACTATTGAATTATTCTATTTCTTTCACTTTCTCTTTTTTATCTTTCACTTTTCATATCTCTCAATTTCTCTCTCTCTCTGTCTCCCCAAGCTTGTCTTACATGTTGACAGCCGCTTGTTAATAGGTATCAGTTTGCAGTGAGTGAGACTAGAGGGATGTGTGGTAATCATTTTCATCTCAGCACTGTTGGCAGGCTCTTCTCTCTCACTATGCCGGCAGACACTTGCCATTGAGTGGCTGTCAGGCAGAAAGGGTGTGTGGGATGTGGGAGCAGGTAGCATGGGTCATGCTCCTTTCTCTCCAAAAGCCGCTCCAGCTAAAACCTTAAGTGGTGTTTTAGCTACCTGCACTGTCACAGCTGACACTCTCCACTTCTATAACGAGGAGACCACCGGAGCCGCAGCCAACTCTATTACCTCTATACCGCGGGCACGTCTGCCGATATGTGTATGTCTGTGTGCATATGTGTGCGATGGCAGGACATTACTGTCATGTCCCACTTCAAACAAAACTATTCGGATTTTCATATTTAAAAAAAACATTTCGCATCAGTAATCACCTGAATTTGTTGACGTGGATGTGAGTGCACAAATATATATATATACACACACATAATGACCACATGAAGGAAATAACACCAATTATCTCTTCATCACGGCACCTCTTAGAGAGTGGGATATATTAGGCAGCAAGTGAACATTTTGTCCTCAAAGCTGATGTGTTAGAAGCAGGAAAAACAGACAAGCGTAAGGATTTTGACAAGGTTTGACAAGGGCCAAATTGTGGTGGCTACAGAATGGGTCAGAGCATCTCCAAAACGGCAATTATTGTGGGGTGTTCCCGGCCTGCAGTGGTCAGGATCTATCAAAAGCAGTAGTGAACCGGTAAGGGTCATGGCTCATTGATGCACGTGGGGAGCGAAGGCTAGCTCGCGTGGTCCGATCAAACAGACGAGCTACTATAGCTCAAATTGCTCGAGAAGTTAATGCTGGATCTGATATAAATGTGTGAGAATACACAGTGCATGACAGTTTGTTGCATGTGAGACTGCATAGCCACAGACCAGTCAGGACGCCCATGCCGACCCGTCCACTGCCTGAAGTGCCAGCCTGGTCTCATCCTTAATACGTAGGTATTAATACGTTACTTTCAAAGAGACTAAACGTATGTCTTAGTACGTTTGGAGAAGTGCTAAAATGTAAAATATAGACGTATTTGCAACATTTAAACGTAGTATTATTACATTTTTACAGCTAAAAAACGTGAAATATTTACGAATCCATCATGAAATCTTTTTTTTTAAGAATACAAAACTTTATTCTGGTAAAAACATTTTTTGTTTGTTTTGTTATATCATAAAGATATCTATATAATTTCCCTTTGACCATTTTATTGATTAATCTACGATCCCTTAACACTACCCCAAACCTAAACCTACCAATTTAATACAGAATATAAAGAAAATAAAAGGTAAAACGTTGGAAAATGACGATTTTGGTAACAATATAGCATTAAAAAAAATATTTTGAACGGCTAATCCTACACTTACCCCTAAACCTACCCATTAGCATTTATTAAAACAACGTACTGTTATAAATCAAAGCATAACAGACAGACCAGTGTACTCACAATAATTTATTTATTGCAAAAATGTCAAAAGCGGTACCAAAAGTAGTTCAAATGAAGATTTGTTGCAGTCGCAGTCCTCTCTGGTGGTATATAATGTTAATAGTTTTGTATGAGGTACAGAGCAGAATGTTAGCTATTAATCAATGAAAATATTAATCCGGCTTCTCTCCGTGAAGTTGCGCGTTTCCCATTTCAAATACAAATCGACTGAAACACGGCATGTCAAAATCTGTGACGAAGCAGGCGAGAGCCAATGAGCGTTCGATGCCACTGCCGTAAATCATGTCGTAACGCTTCATGAGGGCGCGTTTTTTAAATTTGAATTTACGAGCGCGAGATTTGATGTTTGACGTCGCGCTACTGAGAGGAGATGAAGACTAATGGAGATGAAGATCACCGGGCTCAATTTTAGATTTGTTTCTCGCAAACATATGGATTCTAACGATTTGGATTACAGCGAACGAATAAAGTGTTGTGTTTTGTGAATTGATGTTGTGTTTTGGTGTTTCTTGTGATCGCCAGTTGCTGAATAGGAGAAAATGCCTTTTTATGTCTGACAGCAAACAACAAGCTAAATACTACAAAATGGTTGGCAAGAATGTTATTCATCTGACGGTTTTAAAATTCAGTCTTCTTTTAACATTATCTAGTCACCCGAAATGAGTTTGTAGTGATGTCACGAGAGCAAAATGTTATTTTATATTTCTGTTATTTTATATTAGGTTGATTAACTTAGTAAAATGCATTTAATAAATGTGACTGAAAACATGTATTGATGTGACTATTGGATATAAAATAAACAATATTAATGCCACGATTTATGGGAGCCGGTGGCTGGCTGCTTACACGTTAACAGATACGTCGATAATTTACATTTTAGTGCTGTCAATACGTCAATATTGTACATTTTAGTGCTGTTAATAAGTCAGTATTGTACGTTTTATTGTGTGTGAAAACGTTAGTAAATGTACGTGTAGTAGAATCACACTTTACGTAAAAATACTCACGTATTTTCATGAGATCACGTTGGAAGTGCCAACAGTTAGCATGTGAGCATCAGAACTGGATGATGGAGCTAGTCTTTTTTAATGAGTTAAGTAAAAATAACTAGACTGACGTGGCCATACTCAATTCTAGTCAGAATATGAGTCTGAAACTGTTCTATTGGGCTGTAATTATGGAGCGTTTCAACCAAACCAGGAAAGACCTCAATTGGATAGACCTACAACCAATCAGAGCAACGAAGCGATGCATTACTTTAGTTGTCAAATGTCAACAGAGCTCAACTGCACTGTTTTGCCAAGTCTGCGCTTTTTTTCTGCGGGTTGTTTTACAAGTCCGCGGGTTGAAGCGACTATTGTGTGATATATAGACCCATGAGAGCGAATTTTAGCAGGCAACCTTGCCAAAATAACACATTTACTCCCTGAAACGCCATTTTTTTCCGGAGAACCCCCCACCCAAGAAGCTATTGTTTAGGTCTAGTAGTTGGCACTTTTTGTTGTAAAAACTTGGCGACCCTATCTGCACGCCCGCTGGAATAAATGATCTTTGCCGGTGTTGTAAAAAAAGGATTCAAGGATACACAGAGCACTTACCAACATGATCATCATTTCAGAGAGAAATAGTGAAGGTGAATGTATACGAACAAGCCCTCCGTTTAGGATTAGAACAAATATAATCTAAGCACCTTTGATGACGTGCATGATTACGTACTTACTGTTGATCATCTGTCCGTCATCGTCTAAAGCCCACCCTGTCGATTTCATTTGTCCGAACAGTTTGGGGATAATTATTCCTCTATAGATCGAGGCCAGAACTGCCTGAGCTTAAATGTTGTGGGCGGGGCTGAGTTCGGCTGGCATCCAAGCCAAAAAACAACATCCTTGTTTCCTTGTTTCTTTCCATTTCAATATAAAAGTCTTTGCTACTCACTCATAAAGACAGTCTTTGCTGCCATCTAATGATGTAATAATGTAGCTAACTTTCACTGAAGTCTCACAATCACAAACGGACCCTTTCTCTATACAAAATACGGGATGATATATTATATATATATATATATATATATATATATATATATATATATATATATATATATATATATATATATAGTACACACAAACTTTATGCACTGCATTTTTGAGAGGTATAGCCAAAGTATCATTTTCACAGTGCTCCACAGTCTGTCATGCTCCATAGCAGTTTGCTGTCTAATAATAAAGCAAAGTTTCACTTGTCTGGCTTAGCACACATATGTTCCCTAAACATAAAAACACATGTCTACTCTCCCCATGTTTTATCCTCACACATGGAGCCGGCTGTGGCACTCATGAATATATAGAGTGCAGGCTCGTAAATGGATCACATCAACAGTCCTTCAGGCTACAAGTCTGGAGGCACTGGGAAGATTTAGTCAATGACCAGCGAGTAAGTTATTGTACGGCACAATCGGAGGCACTCTGTCATCGTCGACTCTTTCGCAGCTGTGACGGATGTGCTGCTGAATAGCTGGTGGATCTGGTTAAACACGATGAATGAAAGATTTACAGCCACTGGTCAGCAAGGTTTACAGAGGTCCCTGCAATGCTCCACTGGTTTGTTTTGTGTTCTGCTCTGCGTAATGTTAAAGTGCTGAGGTGGTAATTGGCCTCAAAAACCCAGAGCAAAGGGTGACTTTGAAGCGAAAAAAGGCAATTTATTAGGATGACATTTTGGACTTCTTACTGATGGGGGGCAGGCATTGCTTTGTGTGGGCGAATTGACATTCATCTGCTGGCAATATGTTAGTCAAAATGAGTTAAAATGTGTGTTGCTCTAAAAGGTTGATGTGCTGAATTTGGCAAAGTGGGTACACCAAACCCATTTAGCAAAAAAGTTATGAAAGGTACTTTTTTAGATGTTGGAAATAAATTTTATGTCCCAGGGTTTGATTTATATTATACGAAACAAATTGAAATGCTATTAATAGCCATACAAATATGAAAATCCACCATACATATATGAATGATTAAAATCATTATATTAAAAACATGCATTATTTTGAATATATTAAAAATGTTTGCACAATATTGTTCATTTTAAATGAGATTAAAATGTAATACAATAAACTAACTAACTAAATAAGTGAGGGTGTGAAAAATATATTTCAAGAGTTAATTTTTTTTAAAGGTCACACACCTACTCTGCAGTCTATTATGTATCTGCAATGTATAGCAGATCAAATAAATTCACGTTGTGAGTGACACAAGTAAAAAATGTATGTAATGCTAAAACTGCAAGCAACAGTGAGTATTTTAAAACTAGAAACAAAAAGAGCCGGGAAAAGGAAAGAAAACAAAGACATTTCGGTTGGATTTTCGGATGCAGTAGACACTCCCAGTGTTCCAGTTACTCCCTGACAATTATTCTGAATTAATGCAGGTTCTTCCCCAAGTTCAACAAGCAGAGCCCTCCTAGTGCACGCTGTGTTATCTAGCAACAAAACTAATTAGCAATCAAAATCTCAAGCTGCTCCAAGAGGTTATCTCCCTAAACAAAAACCGCATATGAAAGCGAACGACGAGTTGTGTGGATGCGAATTGGCTTCTGCTCGATATGTTACAAGCTCTCGCGACCCAGACCCACAATCTTTTGAGGGATACCCTCAAGTTCACAGCAACAAATGCACTCAATCACTAAGGGAAAAGCGCTTTCTCTCAGTAGACCAATTACTGGTTTCTAAAAGCCCGGGGCGTCCAGCAAACTTTGACACTTGGAAATAAAGACCAATCTGAGAGAGAAACATAACGGCTATTAAAATCTTTATAATTCTACAAATCGCAAGTGATTTGTTTTGCCCCGTGGCTTGTTCAGATAGATGCTTACCACTATTGCAGGGGTCATGAGTGTACCGCAATGGAGGAGAGCAAGCTTATTTTTACCACTCAGCCTGAAAGGAAAGGCTGGGCTTTTTTCATGTGCCGGGTGCCTGGAACAGTCAAAGATCTCCTGTGTGTCATAATTGCCTGAAGTGAGGGAGCAAAGGCCCACGAATCCTGATAGAGGAGGGTGTCTTTCATCAGGGCATGGGAGTCAGAACTTCTTTTAAAGGATCATTGTCCTATGAGGATTTTGCACCATGTTTTGTATATAATAAAGCACTTTGAGAGAAATGCATGAGCGAGTAAACTCTGGTGCAGATGCCCTTTCATTCTCTTACACAAATTGATTTCCAAACTCTATATCTCGTTGTTGTTGTTGTTGTTGCTTTCATTATTCTCACAAAGAGTTAATATTTTCCTTGAATTAATTACATTTTACAAGTTAAACATTGCACTTTTCCAGATATCATGTGAATTAATTAACCATTTACATAGTGCCGTTAGATTACTTATCTCAACAAAGTGAAAGCCCAAAGTGCCAGAGAGGGTCGTGTAATTATGTATAAAATCACTCCAATAAAACATTAGCGTGTTAACTTTTGGAGTGCTCACACTCAGCTTTCAACTCCACATAATATAATTAGGAATCTACTTTATGCAAGCCCTAATTTAGATGCAGATATTAACAGTGTATGGGCTTATCCTGTGATGGTTTTAGGTTAAGAATGGCACTCTAACTCTGGCTGCCTCGCCGATGGAGAGCTGATAGGCCTTCTGATAGGACCTCTGCAAGCAGATGAGGGCCCTGAATGAGGAGCCTCTCATACTTCTCTCTCTAATCACCGTCATGTCCCCTGTGCCCAGCTGATGGACCACATGGGTCGCAGGAAGGGTGTCCCACCCATAAATCAGAAGTCTGGGGTGACAGCACACAAAATAGGTGAATTGTTCTTGGGATCCCAGGCCGACGACCATCCATGTCTTCAGAACACATGCATGCACCGCCCCCCGTTCTATAATTTTTTGCAAGGGGGATCATACAGATGCCACCAAACCAGCTTCACTAACCCCCTTTCCCATCTGCTCCCACCCCTATGACTTGGTTCAGCCAAGCCCCAGCTATGAACTGCTTCCAGAGTCAGTTACTGGTGTAATTGAAAGTGCTTTGTCATGGCTTTCAGGCCAACACTGATGGATGTGAAGTTGAATGAGCTTTAGGTTTTGTACAGGGGGAAGTCAGGGGGAGATTTATCATCTCTGACTCGTAAGGCCACCAGGAGCCATTGAAAGCGCAACCTCCCTCTACCTTCCTGTGATCTGTTAATTATAACTTAGTTAACCTGCCCCGGTTAAATCACTGCGTTATATCTTGTCTGGCCAAGTTAAAAGGAAATATCAGCTTTTCTTTTTATTCATTTGGTTTTTTTTCACTCAGTGAATAGAGCAATGAAAAATACTATTGGAAATACATTTGGAAATACATTTTCCTAACATTTCTCCTTGCTGCAAAAGAAAGAAAAAGCTGAATAAATAATTATTTATATATAATGTGTAATGATTATTTATATATAAATACATACAAATGCATGTGTATATTTAAGAAATAATTGTATATACTGTATATAATTTATTTTTTATATATTTTTTTTAAATACAACATATTTTTAAATATAAAATTATATATAAATTATTTTTCCAAAATATATACATGCATGTGTTTGAATTCATATATACATAATTATACACAGTATACAGTATATAGGGCTGTCAGGCCATCAATCACATCCAAAATAAAAGTTTTGTGTTTTATATATATATATATATATATATATATATATATATATATATATATATATATATATATATATATATATATATATATATATATATACACACACACACAATAAGTATACATAATAATAATAATATATGTCAATGAAAAATAATAGCTGGTCTACTTGCAAATTTTAAAAAAAACACATGGACATAAAGTATAATGATTTCGACATTAAATAATTTTCTAATTGTCATGGATGGCATTGTTGGCCAATGAGAATAAACTATTCTTGAGAGCCATGTACACTGTAAAAAGAAAAATTGCTGCCTTAAATGTTTAAGTACAATTAACTTGGATGTTTAAGTCATTACAACTCAAACTGACTTAAAAAAATTAAGTTGAATCTTGCATAAATTCTAAAAAAAAAAAAAAAAAAAGTTGAACAAAGCTTAAAGGGATAGTTTGCCCAAAAATAACAATTCTGTCATCATTTACTCACCCTCATGTTGTTCCAAACTTGTATGGATTTCTTTCTACTCCTGAACACAAAATAATATATTTTGAAGAATATGGGTAACTAAACAGTGGATGGACCCCATTGACTCACATAGTCAATGGAGCCCATCAATTGTTTGGTTACTGACATTGTAAGTAAATGATGACAGCTTTTAGCCTGACAAGCCAGACCCACATCAAGATGTTTGGTCTGGAAACTCACCATAGACAGGGCTCAATCCAAACTCCCTCTGCACGCGATACGATAGCGCTACAACCAACCAGAGCAACGAAGGTGAAACAGAGCTTGTTGATAGATTAAACATTCGCCGTATCCGGTTGCCAAAACTCCGAACACATCTTCCCTTTTTAAGAATGACTTCAGTGCCGTTCTTTTCTCAGAGAAAAACTTAACTCCAAGTCTTCCAGAGTCGCAGTCAAAGCTGATTCGAAAGACCGCCGCCGTTCGCCAGTTTCTGTGTTTACTAGAAGCACGCAAACGCAACTCGGCCATCGTCATTATGGCCCCGCCCGCCGACTCTATACACGATGTGATTGGCCCGGCAAGAGTTAGGCGAACACAGCTCAGAAGGGTATTGAGAGTTGCTAGACGACACTCACGGGCAGATTCAATTTACTAGGGTGCGTCTAGATTTCTAGGCTAGACAGCTTTTATATTTTGGGTGAACTATTCCCTTAACTTATTTTGATGTGTTAAAGCAATGTAAACATATTGAACATATATTTTTTTACAGTGTAATAATAAAATATCAAATATAAATGTTATAATTAATATTAAAAAACTTTTCCACAGACTTTGGACAGAAATGCAATCTAAAACAAACGTCGAAGCTTCACATAGCCTGTGTAGCTTTGTGGGTGTCTCGTTTCAAAAGCACATTCATTAGTTAAGCAGTTAAAAAGTACAACTTTCATGACCCACAATGCAAGGCGCAGGAAGTCAGTGCGTTCTTATTGTCTCCTGATTAGAGCACGCCCCCAGCTGCCTCAGCCCTGGCGAAGGGCCAAAGCGGGGCCAGCTTTGCTCTGATCTGGGCTTCTTTGTGAGGCGGGGAGTGTAGAAGTTTTGCCGGGGCTGCTGTCCTAGAGCCATGTTGGAATGTTAGAACAGCAGAGGAGGTGCAGAGGAGGGATGTGACCCTGCCGTGTGATGTGTGTGCAGGGGTCATGCCGTGAGGTTAGCCAGATTATAAATAAAGCCGAGCTTGATCTCTTTGCCATGGCGATGAGGAGACGCGGAAAGGTGAATGCCAGTGCTAGAAGCAGAGTTGTAAAAGCCCACCCGCACTTGCTCCAAACCCTTGGCTCAAGGCACCGTGGCAACATATGTGAGATGGATGTTACGCTATATGGTGCTGTGTAGAAAAACCCAGTCGAGGGGCTGTATCGAAACGTGTCCTGTAGGCTTCCTAACCCGGAGTGCTCAAAAGTGCCGAAATCAGTTCGAGAATGGTATCAAATGTTAAAGGTGCTATCTGCATTAAAGATTTTGATTTTTCAATAGTTGCGTCTTAGAGAGAGTATAATCAAAAAGAAAAAAGGGCCTTGTTTTAGTTTAGTTCTTAGCGCTCATGGGAGTATCTTTTACATTCCATGAGAAACTCAGTTGGAATGCTGCTGTGGAAGTCACACAAGAGGTTGTCCAAATCTCATTTGTTTGGCTAAAGGCAAATAAGTTGTGGGAGGTGAATGATTGTGGGTCATTGCATGTATGTAGCAGTATCACATATACCAAGACCAAACTGAGTGAGACAGAAAAAGGGAGAAAAACAAAGCATTAGAGGCAAACAAAATGAAGACTACCATAACTTCTTTAAGGGCAAGCTCTCGATAACTATATTTTAGTGCAGTACAGTTTGACAACCTATAATTATATGCTCGATATGGTGTTGTCTATCTTTGTGTTACATGTCATTTAGTCCGTTCATAAGAATGAAGAAATCCCCCAAGTAGAAATGGATAGACTGTTACCTTTGGGAAAATTAGCATGGTAAATGAATATTAACTTGCAGATGGTTGGATATAGGGCACAGCAGTAGCTCCTAACTAACAATTGATTAACTTGTAAATTCCCATTGCCCAGCTGTTGTTCAGGCTGTTTACCATAAAGAACAGAAAAAGGGGGGCAGAGAGAGGATCCAGATGCTACGGGTACAGAGGCAAAGGCAATCTGTCATTGTTGAGAACTAACACTGATGGATGCTGCTTTGAATGGGTATTGGTTTTAGTTAAACATGACAGAGTGAAGGATGATATGTCATTGGTCACACAGGTCTGACAACAACTCGGCACCGGGTTTATTTTCCACCTAAGACTCTCTGACAACGTACCAGTAGCAAGTTAAGTCAAATAGTTTTATTTTGTGCATGTGTGCATGAGTTTAGGTAAGGGGAAACAAATCAATGATACACATTTAATAAAGGATTCATTTTTTTTATTTTATCTTATTGTTATAATTATTTTGAAAAAATAACCTACTTGACTTGAGTCATTAAAGGGCATATTACAGGTTACATTTTTTTCAAAATTAATATATAACCGTGTATGAAAAGAATATTTGAAAAGTTAATGCAGGATTTAAAATGTTTTAAAACCACACAAGGGCACAAATTTAGTAGATAAAGTGACCGTTTTGACTGTTTGTAAAACAACTTTTTTTTCCAAATTCAAGTCATATTATGTCACCGGACTCTGCGTTGGCTCAGTGCAGGATAGGTAGTTTTTTTTCAATTTATCATCATCATGGTAAATTATTGTGTCCAGCCTGTCAGGACATCGAGTTCACAGGTTTCCTAACAAAACAAAAAGTTAGGAAACCTGCCTGCATGGAGTTTTGTGCCCGAAAAGAGACAGGATTTCACTTCTGCATCTGCTTAGAAAAATGTGGTGGTGTGTAATGTTCACTTTAGATCAATTATCATCCTGGAGTTCAACATTGTAACACTCAATATATCTCCTCTAATCGTTTCTCGGTCTAATCTTATCCCTAGTTATCTGTCATAATTGTATGGCTGTGGTCCGTGATATGAGCATGAATAAATATTTACAATTTCCTCAGAGTCCGAAATGTCATTGCGATCCACTGTTCCTATTACTGAAATTGACCGCACTTCCTCTTGTTACGTCACTTCCATTTACAACATTTTCTCACAAAAAAGAGTCCAGAAGCCTTAGCAGTATATTTATAAGTATACATAAAAATAAAAATAAAATCTAGTTACTAAAGAATTTTTCTATATATTGACTCACTAAATATACACAAAATTTCTCTACTTAAAGTAATAGAGGAATATGTTTTTATATAGAGGAATATGTATATATATATATATATATATATATATATATATATATATATATATATATATATATATATATATATATATATATATATATATATATATATATATACATCATTTTATATTTATTTTTTTACACAATATACATACTTAAGCTGTATTTTTCAAAAATCTATCCTGAATGCACTACATGGCAGCAGATGCAGCCCCTAAAAACACTGAGCCGACGCTGTGCATTATAGCCCTCACACACGTTCAAAATTTGGATGAAACTCTTAGATCAGCACAGCTCGGCTTCCAAACAGGCCAGAACGAATCATGAAACATTGGATGGTCTGCTGCACCCTGACTCTCTGACCCTCTGTTCCTCAGGGTGAGGCCAGGTACATGTGGACCTTCCATCCAGCTGCACAGGATCAGACGTACATCATGTGAGAGACACCGCTAGGGACCCTGCAGGACAACAAGCCAATCCATGACCCGACAGGCAGGCCTCCTAAGCTGGCCCCAGGTGACGTCTGGTCAGCCGAACACGAGGGCAGAGTCTGGGGAGTGTCTCCATGGGTTTGTATAAACAACACTTCTGCAGAACTCATCTCCCACTGGCTGCCAAACCTCGTTAATGTTTCATCTCCAAACCTTTAGAGAATCAGGAGTCATATTTCGAAGAGGAAACATACAGTGTGTGTATATGTGTGTGTATATGTATATATATATATATATATATATATATATATATATATATATATATATATATATATATATATATATATATATATATGACTGTAATTTATTTTCTTGTCTTTCTGTTTCTAGAACACTGAAAACACCCTAGGCTCATTATGAGTTTGTGAGGTCCCCTAACAAGAAATCAATATTTTTCTCACATTTAAAATGCCTTTGGTAAATCCATTGCTACTAGCAAATTATTAGGTTGTAACTGTCTTAATACATACCAATTAGCATGCCAACATATGACTTTTTGTTCTGCAACATTACTAATCATAAAAGTGGTTATTTTTTAAAGAGATGATTTTACTGTGAGATACAAGTGTGTGTATACAGGATCATTAATTGAACACCAATTTTAATTTAAATACATTTTATGTTTTTTAACCTTTATGCTAATGCTTAATAAATGAAGCCAGGCCAACCTGTATATATTTTTATCAACACTATCACATGGTAATGCGTATCAATAGAATGAGTGTGCAATCTCGAGGAATGTATATGCCAAAATAAGTGTTTCGCGTCCATATGATATGCACTTTATGGTGTGCATATGACACATTCTTGAGTAGGATGGGGGTGGTGGGGTGGGTGGTTCGTACGTATAATACGCCATAAAGTGTGTATCATATGCACGCGAAAAATCGTGTGTCAAATGCACGGCAAAACCAGTTTTGGCATATACATTCCACGAGATTGCACACTCGTACTTTTTATACGCATTTCCGTGAGATCGGGCTCATTTTTACTCTCCCCACAAAAAATATTTTATTTATAGACAAATATCTATTTGTATGCAACTCCAGGTGTCCATTGTTTAAATGAGCATTGTCAGGTCACATTTGAGGTTATTGGAAAAAGGTCGAGTAAATGTTAATTCATGTTAATATGGCAATTACATCAACGCAAGTGAAATGCACAGTAGATCATTATTCAGTTATTGCCTCAGATTTTAAACCACAGTACAACAACTGAGTGAAAAACTACTTTCCTTTTCTGCAGTGTCCTGGGAATTGTACATTGTCTTGTTATAAAACAGTATGATATATACCTTACGAATACATCCGTTTTCCACCTAAACAGTGGGGAATTAAAGAGGACTAAATAGCCTGATCTGTAGGCGGCTGCGCGATGCAGCCCTTTAGGAGTGAAGAAGCCCTTGAGGCTGCACTGCTCTCGGACATAACCACCGACGGTAGCAGGTGAAAGAGTACAGGAAGAAGGACTCACTGCTTTGGTCAAAAGGTAGATGGGTGAGAAAAGAAAAGCAGTTGAGAGGCTTTTCAGCTGGTGAGATTCAGATAGGAAGACCCTGGAGGAAACAGGAGAGAGCCATTAATAACCACAGTATCATGGTGATCTATTTGCATGGATGAGCTACAAACGGATAATGAACCAGTCTTACAGTTTTTCCCTTTCTTTGCATAGCTGTCTCTTTGCCTTCTTCCAAGCTTGTAGCGCACCACTGGGAGAGCTCTCGCCTGTACGAAACAGCATGACAAATCAATGCCTTATTCCAAAATCAAGAGAAAAGGTTATTCTCTGTCTCCACGGGATTCGGCGCTCCCCTGTATCTCTTGCCCTCCCCTTCTCCATTTAAAACCAAACAAACCTCAGTCTTACGCACACTCCCTAATTAAGAGTAGGGCAGTGGGGCGTTTTTTCTCTTTTTGGTTATGCTTGCAGTGCTAGTGCGGGGAGTGTGAAAACAGATCTGATGGACTGCATGCCCCCGACTCTACTTCGCCCAGGCTCCAGCAGGTACGGCAGCGTGATTGACAGCTCTCAGGTCAGCCACCCATCTTCCAGACTGTTGTAGGGTGGGCGTTAAAGAGATTTGGAATGCCTGGGACCCTGATTGCTTTATAGCTGGGCTGTCAGAGCCATTGTACGGGTTGGTATTATTAGGGTTCGCCATCTCTCCCCGTCTGGGAGGCGTCGCTTTTGCTGCTCTCAACATAAAGAGGCAACACCACACCATTTATATCTCTTCTTTCTTTTTGGCTGAAAGAAAGAGAGAGGGAGAAAGGGTGAGAAAGAGAAAAAAGAAGAAGGGAAACAGAATCGTTAGTGTCCCTTGGGAAAGCAACCAAATGCGGTGGAACTCACACCAAACGTTCTTTGTCTTTGACAATACAGAATTTTCAATCAATACACTGCAGCAGCTTGGGCGAAATACACAGATTCAAGTATTATGAAGCCTATATGAATTTTTATTACATGCTAAACAGGTAAAGAGTTAACAAAATATGTGTACTTTTAATAAGGCTGTGCGATATTGAAGAAAAATGCAATATACAATATCTTGTTAAATAATGCGCTATTCAATATGCGATACGATATTGCAATTAGTGTGTAAAATCTATTTAAATTATATTTTAAAAAATATTTAAAAACTGAGAATGAAACCATTTGTGTTTCACATTCTTCCTAGTAAAAGAAAGCATCGCTACAACTTCTAAAAGTGACCAACATTGTTTTAGCAAAACATTTCGGTCTGTGTGTGTGTGTGTCTGTGTGTGTTTGTGTGTGTGTGTGTGTGTGTGTGTGTGTATGTGTGTGTGTGTGTGTGTGTGTGTGTGTGTGTGTGTCAGACAGTGCGAGACTGCGAGTTATTGTTTTTTGCAAATTATTGCATTTAATAACTATTTTTTTATATCAAAAAAGTCCCATAAGTAACAGCCGTGTCTATTCTTTGCTCTATGCGTTGACCTAAAACGTACACTTTTCACAATGTTAAGTAGCCTGTTAAAATCATTCAGATATTGCGCGGCGTTGCGATATGCATATTGCGATATGTACAATTGTGATATTTCGATAATTTTGATATATTGCACAGCCCTAGTAGACTCTAATATAACTAATAATTAGTAAATCTGACAAGAAATATCAAGTTGCTATGCGCTCAATATTGTAATTACAAAATGGTATATAAATAATATTTAGTACCTTGCCATTTAGTTATATTAGAGTTTTATTCCAGCTGAAATAAATGCTGAAGATTCAAATCCTTTCTTGACAACATTTCTTTCAATAGGAACCAAACAAGTGAAATAATGACTAACATTCATGCAATCAGCAACTAGATTAATTATGGATGCTGCTTTTAAACAGTAACAATTAAGAAAAGCAAAAAGCATTTCATGGAATAAACATTTATATTCCTTTATAACAACATATGTTAACAATTTCTTTCCTTCGGCATATCTTTCTTCACCCGTCTTATTCCCGCAGGTAAAGCAAGTATGCATTGGTCTTAAGAACAACAAGCAAGAATACAAGTCCCCCCCATCTCTTCCCTCCCTTCTTAATTCCCCAGGCGGGGATGACAGACTGACAGGTTGCCGGAGGTCAGTGGAGCAGTGGCCCTTCTCTCCCTGGGACTGGGCTGATAGTCTATACAGGTCCCGACTCTCCTGGCTTCCTCGTGTTTTTTGGTTGGAACCCTGCCGATGACTTGCCGGTGTACCAGCCTCCTTGGAGACATGACAATGGGCGGGGTGCTGCGTCGCCGACTCACACCTTTCTGGTCAACGCCTTTCTGCGTCCCAGTGGGGTATGCCGGGCCCAGCAATACTCACTTAGTCTATCCTCCCCCCTTTCCCGCTAGCACATAGGACATCCCGGCTTCAGTCGGGCCCCGGCGCCCTGGCACGAGCGGCCCTCTGAGATTTGCCGGAATACGGCGCCTGAGATGTCGGTTCAGACCTGCGAGTCTGGGCAGGGCCTGCGAGGGGCAGCGGCGCGCTGGGACGGCCCAGACTGTGGCTGCAGATCATGCTCCATTATGTTTGGACTCAGGGGGTGTGAAAGCACTGCGGTCCCTAACGTCTCTCCTCCTAAAAGATCATCAGTTGGCTATAGCTGGAGGCGAGTGTGGCCCCTAATTCACTTCATTATCCCCATGTCTTTGTTTGGGCTTTTGGGGATGTGCTTTTGTGGTACATGACTACACCATATATACACTAACGTCTGAAGCTCCCTCTGACGGAAAACGTGTGAGGAATAGGCGGTAGCGCGTCCGGTGCTGACACCGGTATTGATTCGAACAAGTCGTGACTCCTCCGCCATGTGTCTGTATGTCTTCTCATCTGAGAAATAAGTGTTAGTCTCTTCCTCACTGTACTCCATTGTGTCCTCGGCAGTTGCCATATTGATTTTGTTTTTTCTTTGAGTCCTCCCATTGTCTGTGCCCTTTACCGCTGGGATTAATCTAATTGTTTATCTCTGAATCTTTTTCCTGCCTTCACTCCCGTCTGCCTCATTATGTGCCAAGATTTGACAAGTTGAGTCTCCACACTCTCCAATCGCATTTTACAACATGTCGATCTTCAGAACACTACAGATGGCCTGCCTCTCAGCAGACCCTCCCACATGGAATGTAACAAACATGACAACGCTGCACATTCTAACATGGTAACACGCATACACGTTCACACACGCATACACATCCACACTGGCATATACTGTTGGATGCACTCGAGCACACACAAGCAAGCGTTCGCACAAGCAACACGTTGCGAGATGCAGACACGGACAGACGCACTGACCAACCCATCGCGTTAATACTGGATGGTAAAAAAAATCTGCTTTTCCTCACATCGCTGTGAATTTCGAAGAGAAATTCCAGTGGGTGCAGTCGAGGAGATGACAATATGTGCAACGTCTCCAAACGCTTGTCAATCCACGTGGTACGCCCGACAGCATTGTAAGCACACAATGCTGAAGAAATATATAAATAATGCCAGCCAAAAAGACACAACTGTCAAAGAGCTTCGTCTCTCCAGACTGAGGGGACGTACAGGCAGCGATCTTTTTCTACTCGCTTTGTGTTTCATCTTTTTTTCTCTCCCGTTGTTTTTTTCTACAGCATCCCAAACGCTCTTGGGCCCATGGAAGCCCCGTGGTCAGGTTTTATCAGTGAGTTAACTCTACAGAAGTGGGCCAGATCAATACAAGCATTCTCTGAGAGACGGGGTGCAGTCGGAGCCTTGTGGATGTAGATATGTGTGTGTGTGTGTGTGTGTGTGTGTGTGTGTGTGTGTGTGTGTGTGTGTGTGTGTGTGTGTATGTGTGTGTGTGTGTGTGTGTGTGTGTGTGTGTGTGTGTGTGTGTGTGTGTGTGTGTGTGTGTGTGTGTACGAGTGCCTTCAGGAGCAGATCGATGGGCTGACAGGGGCTCCGCTTTGTTCTCACACAGTGCTCA
This sequence comes from Pseudorasbora parva, assembly GCF_024679245.1. NCBI lineage: Eukaryota > Metazoa > Chordata > Actinopteri > Cypriniformes > Gobionidae > Pseudorasbora > Pseudorasbora parva. The sequence continues at coordinate 37,603,090 of NC_090187.1, read as the reverse complement.
GATGTTCGACGTGCTTTACATGATTGCTTAAAGGTTTCTGTTTGCCGTCTTGTTTGTTTGCTACATACTTTTTTTTCTGTCTGATTATTCTTCATTATGCACTTTGCTAGCACAGCAGAGTTTACAACTAGTTATTGTTTTTATTGTCAGGTTTCCTCAGTGCACACTTATAATAAAAGACTTCAGATATTCAGCTCTACAGAACAATGGGGAATGCCTGTATTCTCGGATGTAGTGTAGTTAACCAGTGGAAATGTAAGTGCAGTGCTGTATGTCAAACAGTATCGGTCAGAGTGATAAACAATAAACCCTTCACTATGACCTAATTACATATGCAGGTTTAAAGATTTATTGAAAAAAAAAAAAAAAAAAGTAGATGGCGGATGGCAACAGTTGCTAATGTTGGATTGGCGTGTAACATTTTAAGACAGGGTAGTCTTAAAATGTTACAAGCCAATCCAACATTAGGAACTGTTGCCATCCGCCATTTTCTTTTCCTTTTTTATCTTTTCCAGTAAATCTTTAAACCTGCATACGTAATTAGTTCATTTGAGTGTGGATAGTACCTAACGCTCACTAAAGTGAATATGCTGCAGAAATGTTAGGAATTGTTCTGTTAACTTACGTCGATGTGAACTTTTAAATTGAGCCTTTTCTCTTTTTTCAGTCGACTGTCAGAAGCATTTGGCAGTCTCTACAGCTCTATTAGCAGCCTTTTTAAAATCATGTTACTGCGTAATTTAACAATTTCGAAAAGTGTTCAATTCATGTCACAATTAATTCCCATAAGAATAATATCAGTTTTTACCACTTTAGGATCACATTTCACTGAAAATCATGCTGTTCACAGAAATCTTCAAATATATGGGATGTTCTGTAAAGAGTTAGCTAGAGTAACCAAGAGGGGTGGAGCTTAGTGAAAGGGTTGACTGTGTTTTTATGTGATTTGTTGCTTTTGAACACACAATTTACTGCAATTTAGGATACAAATATAACAAATAGCAATATATTACTTTTAATATGTAGTAGTTATATACTATAAATGAAAATGAAATGACCCTTTAATAGAGGGTTTTGTCGTTTTTGCATGATAAATAATATTTCCTCGAACAACAGGCCTCAAAAGTCTGATTTGAAAAATTCACCCACTTCACTTCTAAACAACGGTCCTAATAAGTGCTTGCGAGAGTGGCTGAGACTTGAGAATAAGTGCCTGCATACTTGCTGTGCACAATTCTTCATCTGAAGAACTATTTTGGTCCTCTGACAGGGTTGGCCTTTGACATCCTTTGTCATCTTTTGAGTCTAAAGAATTTTTTTTTTGCACCAAATTTAGCCACTTTCACCGTGGCCCGCACGGTCACCTAAAGCAAGTTAAGCACTTGCCTCTCTAAATAAGCAGCCTGAAATTACTACTAATAAGAACTTGTGTGCATAGTCTGGCCCTCCACTGAAAGGCGTTGACCGCCGGGGACAAGTAGGTGTCAATGGATCTAGTCTCCGAGTCTGTGGAACTTTAAGAAGCATGAGCTCTTCTTCAGGCCTTAATAAGACAGCACAGATGCGCCCTTGTCTGAGCATGGCCTCTGTGTCTTATTGTACTTTGGCCTCCCAAACACGGAGCCCCCTAACAGGGCAGGGCTGGGACTGCGTCGCTGTGTAAGAGGGTCTCATTAAGAGAGGCAAACGAAAACCGAGGTCAAGGTACATAAAGGTGCCCTGAGCTAAGGAGCATGCCGCTAAGATGAGCTAGGAGCTTCTCCACAGTTTAGGGTCGCCCCTCCAGACCTCTGGCCCTCCCTGCCGTGACCTCCTATCTCCAGCATTATTTGATAAAGCAGAGCTTGATAATTATTTTGCATGGATGGAGAAGAGGGCAAGGGTGTGAAAGGAGAATGTCATTTGGAGGGAAAGGATAGCAGGGGATGACAGAGAAGAGAAAGAAAATCAGAAGAGGAGAGGAGAGAGAAGAGAAAAAAAAAGATCAAAAGCAGGCCTTTCGCTTTTCATGCCTCAGAAGGCTCCAAAGAGGATAAGGAACAATCAGGCCTTGGGTCTCCTGTCCTCTCTAGCAATTAGACTCAGCTGATGAAGTGAATAGGATGAATGGCAGGGTTCAAGGCCTTTCTAGGATTCACACAACAGGGTGTGTTTTTCCCCTTCTCCTCCTTTATCTCTTTCTCCCCTCCGAGTGGCACAAATGCAGCTGAAATATTTCCAAATGAAGACAATGTGGTCCAAGGTGCCAAATCTTAATCACGGTGGCTGATGAGACTGAAGAGGAGAAAGAAAAGAAGGGAGGGAGGGAGAGGGTGTGAGAGCTGCTCAGGAGAACAAACACATACATTCAATGCAGTGCATCTTTGCACCTTATCAAACCACCCCCCAAAAAAGAAGGATTTACGTCTCAAAATCCCCTTTGTGTGTTTGCCGTTGTTCAGCTATATACCAAAGAAAACAAATAAGAGCGGGGAAAAATGTATCTCTCGCATCAAGACAATCGCCACTGCGCTGTAGACTGAATGCACCTCGCAGATGGCGCTTTGTCTGAAACTGATAGGACCCTGGAAATCTGGGCGCGAATGTACAGCAACTACACATTCTAGGCATTCTAGGGCAGATAATATTGCGTTTACTGCTCAATCCTGGAAATAAAACACCACATTGTAAATCCACATATGCTCCGTAATGACCAGGGATGGTGGAATTCAGCGAAATCCGCAATAACAATAAAGACAACAATCAGGCTCCTTTTAACCTTTACTCCTTTTTTCTAGATCATTCCTCCTATTCTATTTCATTTAACCCAAACTTAATTTAGCATGAGCGCGTGGCTTTTTTCCCACCAACCCCTCTGGTGTGTTTTCTCAGCCATTCCTAATACAGTATATGGCAGTAAGTGGCTCTGGAGGCCCGGTCCATGCCGCCACACTGCACTAAAACCTTAAGATGCTTAGTGATATTCTTTAATCTCGCCCACTGATAATGTGTTTAAAGGAGCAATTCAGCTTTCCAAACTTTGAGGGTTCAAAGTCTCGGAGGCATGGGGTCAGAATGCCAATGAGCTAAATAAAGAGTAGCCAGAATGGGCTTTGGGGAGGATTTGAAATTTGGGCTTCTCAATCTCTTTGATCTAAATAGAGTTTCGGGCCACAATGATGCAGAATATCAAATGCTAAGAACTGTGGCTCGGCCTGCGTTTGCTGTGTTTGGTATGCTGGATCCACAGAATAGTGCTCAGTGTTTACACAATGGGCTTATTTCAGCGGTGCACTTGGGTAGGGGGCATTTTTTTGTGGCAATGCCGAGAAGAGAAGAGAAGAGAAGAGAAGAGAAGAGAAGAGAAGAGAAGAGAAGAGAAGAGAAGAGAAGAGAAGAGAAGAGAAGAGAAGAGAAGAGAAGAGAAGAGAAGAGAAGAGAAGAGAAGAGAAGAGAAGAGAAGTTGCTTGCATAATGCACTGGCTCTTAATTGTGCATCTTAAAAGAGCTCATATAATCTATTATTTATTAGTAATGTACATTAAGAAGAGGTATTCTATCTTTAATGGTGTACTCCTCATCTTCACAGGATATTATAAATTACAGGGAAGTGCTCCTCATAATATTGGTAAACAGTCTATTGATATTAATAATTATATTTTTAAGACCTGGATCAATTTTGTAATTTATATTTTAATTGAAATATCAAAATATCACAATCAGATCAAACTAATTCACCTCATTTTTAATTTTCATCCAATCTTTAACTGTCATTGTGCAACTAAGTGAACAAAACAGATACTGTTAACTCACAACTGACAGAAATATTCTAAGATCAATAATGGATATAAAAAGTATGCAAGTAAGAAAACATCAGAGAAAGCTATGAATTGTTTCACATGAATTGTTTAAATCAAAGGTCACCGTTTTAAAGGGTAAATGTTCCTGTTAAAATAAACCTAAGCTTGTAAACACACGTTATTTCACTATTTACATATTTACAAAAAAGCACTTCAAGCTCGTAGTAATTTAGATTTTTTTGTTTGTTACATAATACATAACCCCCCCCCCCTTCTCTCTCTCTGTGCATGTGTATATAACGGACAAATAAATCAAGCAGAGTCTAATTATAGTAATTCATTATAATAATTAATTAATTTAGGATACAAAAATGTGTTCTCCAGATCAGATTGTGTAATATTACACGCCCATATATTCTAAAACGTTCCCTTTGTTTTAAATGGCAGAGCCATTGATTCCATAATTGTGGTTGTAGTTTGTGTGAAGATCATTCCGAACAAAACCAATGAAATGTGAATGGGAAGTGAGGATGCCCTAGATAATGGCTGTCTATTTTTAATTGTTCACATATTTTTTCTTTTCCTCAGTGACATGGCCATTACTTGGCAGTCAACACTTATCGGCGAAATCGTCCAGGATTAATGGTCTAACTTGGGCTGGTAAAAAAAAATGTTGAAGTTGTCCCGATTATCAGCTCAGGGAAAAGAATAATGGTTATTTGTCATTGCGTTAGGCTGAAAGAAAGAGTAATCTAACAAAACACAAAGTTAAGTACACTATTAACCCTTCATCGAGAACACATTTAGTGGGGGAAGAGGATGCCCAGATTGCTTTGTGTATGGCTCTTTTGCTTTTCTTCAGTTGCCAGTGGAGAAAGCACAAAGGGTCATCTCAATCTACCAAAAAATTACCAAGGTTAGCGGCCATTCAAAATTAGAACTCGCATAATGACATTGGCAGACAATCCTATCTTGTTTACTTATGGAAAGCCTATGTTCGAACCAAGGACGTACAAAATATATTAATAATTACAAGATGTCCAAGTCTATCTATCTATCTATTCATTCATTCATGCTTTATGTTTCCATTGTACTTGTTTTAAGGGTTTTTCCATTTCAGCAGTGAGTCAACAGTGCAATAATGCTGTATGCTTGTCAAAATATATGCAACATTCAATAACTGCTATCAGATACTGTAAGTAAGCGAGACGGATTGTGAATATATCAACTCCACGTAAGATGCTGTCGTACAGTATGATATGTCGAAAGTTTGATTTGAAGCTTAGAGTTTAGTATATCAAGTCCTTAGTTGAATTCAACTGCATTATCTGACATTAAATGATACAAATCCGCTAGCCTGTAAGATTTCCCAGTATGATGTTTAAAAGCACTGAACACTATACCGCCCGAAACCACGGTCACCTCAGCGTGGCCCACAGGACAGACAGGTTGTGACTTCCCGAGAGGGGGGCTATCTGTATGCCAGTGTTTCCTCTTCATCCCAGCCGCAGAGAGCAGCCATGTCCCTGCCTCATTAATCTTTAACAATAATTTTTCTTGTCTCCCTCCTTGGAAGTATCTATTAGCTGCTCACTGCTATCTGTTTGTGGGCTATTTTCTTCCCTTTTTCCCCATGAATGTTTGATATATTGGAGAGAGAATGATTGTTCACTGCAATGAGGCCAGCCCATGGCCCCAGTAAGACAAATTGCTCTATAACGTCTAAATGGCAGTCAATGATAACTCATTGTAAGGAGTGTAAGTGACTTCCAATGGAGTGGCTGGAGAAACCGAGAGTAATGGTGGTGCATGGGTGAAAAATAGATGTTTGGTTCTCTATAATTACTCCATTAGGGGGCTCTCTGTTAATCCACCAAACCACAGCAAGTGTTTTCGCAGCGGTTCCCAATAAATACAACTGGACGGAGATGAGAGGAGCCGTTTGTTTTCTTGACTTTCGTTTTTTGTTTCATTTTCTGTCAAATGAAATATTTGCTTATGCCTTTGGGATTGTGCAATTATCTGGCTGATCTCCTTTTACAATAGCAATAAATACATGCAAAAGGAGATTTCAGGGTAATAAAATTAATGCCAAAAGCAGTTCTGCCTCATCATATATTGAAGACCTGCACGTGTCTGGACAGATTTGACCCTCTCTATTCCTCCCCGACGTGAGAGCTGTTCAACTAGAAAGGAAAGCGCTAGCAGGACAAAAGAGGACAATCTGTCCTTTCAGGAACCTAAGTAACTCACCCTTCCCATCTCCAGACACACATAATGATAACAATTTTTAGACCATTTGGTGTCTGCTCCCACTGCCTGTAGCACTCTGGACAAAGACTAAGCAAAAACTGCAGCAATATGGTCTTTGGGGTTTGATTTGACCAAACAATCTGCTTTCTTAAGTAGACTTTTAAAAACACAGCTACAAGCAATGCCCACAGCTTTGCCACTAAGTCGAGAGTCGACCTCATGCCCTACTCAGACTGTACATCCCATCTGCTTGTATACCCATCTCGGATTCACTCTGATGGGTTTAAACCTGTGTCCCTCTCGCTCTCATTTCTCCAAACCTGTACTCATCTTTTACATTTCACAGTAAACTGCCTGCAATATAACACCGAGTCACTGTGGTTCTCAACTGGTGGGTTGTGACCCAGAAATGGGTCAGGTTTAAAAGGGTCACAGATTAAAGCAAATAACACAAAACAAATATGATTTTGCATACTTAATAAGGCACAATAAATAAGCTTATCGACTTTTAAAAGTGAGGATGAAATGTTTTCCATGTCTTTTGTTGTTGACATCAAATTTAAACAGTATTTTAATGAAAATTCGCTTTCACTTGGAAGAAACCAGAAAAATCATGAGTACGGTGAAAGGGAATATGAACCAGACAACATCAAATACAACTACAATGCATTTTGTGTCTGTGTATTATTGCATGAAACTATTGAAATTCGATTTTGTGCAATAAATAGTTGAAGCAAAGCACTTAGAGAATCACTGATCTAAGCTACAAATGGTTTTGAACATTATTATACAGTCAGTAAGGCAAGATTTGCTCAAGAGTAAAAGACATGCTACCAGCCCAAAGGATGCCACATTGTATTGGTGGTGTTTACCAGCAATCTGAAACTCACAATGCCGTTTATATTTGCTATATATATATATATATATATATATATATATATATATATATATATATATATATATATATATATATATATTTTAAAAATATAAACTGTGAATAAAATATAAACAATATTGATTGATACAAAAATATATATAGAAAGTATATATATATATATATATATATATATATATATATATATATATATATATATATACTTTCTATATATATTTTTGTATCAATCAATATTGTTTATATTTTATTCACAGTTTATATTTTTAATTTCAAATGTTCACAGTGGTCGTGCATTTCAAGGGGTGACAGATGCAGTTCTCTTACCGTGGCAGAGTGTAGCAGCAGCAGCAGTGACGTACCTCGCTCTCCTGTCACCTTGGAGCTTTCCCGCGCCCGCTCAACACATCATTTTCGCGGGCTATAGCGCCGCTCAGTGGATATATCGAATCCCTCTTAGCTCTTTTATGTAGTTAATGGAGGCCTTGGAGGACAAACAGAAAATTCCTGTCCGTCGTCTATTTCTTTTCTTGTTTGAATGTCTAGATTTATACATCTAAGGAACTTGTATTATATCTAACCACCATTGTGGCCTTTATAACTGTCATTTCGCGGGGTGTTTATGCCATAAATTGACCACACGGTGTGTGTAAGTTAGCTACTCGCCAACACGACGGGATGCAAAGTCAATGCTGTTGAAAAGTGAGGTGAGTGTAAACACCTGTAACACTGTGTCCAAGCAACTGTTCAGAAACGTTTTGTGTTTCCAAACATATCTAGACAATCCTCTTACACATTTTTAGGCCTCACAGACGCCTTATATAAGTATATAAGTATAGATAAGTATATAAGTTACCATATGATGCAATCAGTATGTTGTAATCTAATTATTTGTTCAGTTGTTTATGTTGTCAAAATATAGGCCTAATGTAATAAATGCAAAAAGTTAAAGGTCTTATTTAGTGGTTTTATATATATATATATATATATATATATATATATATATATATATATATATATATATATATATATATATATATATATAATATATATATGTTGTTAAATTGTTGGTTTTATTTTGTGATATAATATATAATTTATATGTAAAGGGGCATTCCAAGAATTCCATCTGCAAACACATTTATCATCACATTTATTGATTATTCATCTCTACTGGAGTTTTTATGATACATGTAAGATACATGTTGTTTTAAATGATGTTTACTGCATTTTTTCAGTGTCATATGCGAGTTTTGTTTTTGTGTAGTTAACACTCTAACTTGATGACTGTTGTTGCCAGAAAGGCCGATTTTGCTGAACTTTGGTTTTCTATCGTGTCCTCCATCAGTACAGTTTAAGAAAACCATCAAAAAACAAGTACAGTTGCTCAAATTGGTTGTCATGGTAGCATTATATATTTTATATATGAACCGTAAAATCTCAAATTCCATTTTGTAATGCTTGTTAACCATCATTGTATTTTTACCATTCTGGCAATCATAGCTGCATGTTTTTACCGTACATTTAACAACAGAAAAGGTGTAGTTGTAGAGGAATATTTAGGCACATATGGCCACTTTCACAAACGTCTAAACTAATGAGATGGAAAGGCCTGTGTTTTATTGTTTCTGCTCAATTGTGTAGGATTTATTTTACACCGTTGAGGTGGATAAATGCGATACCTTATGAAGTGCTGCATTTTTATTTTTACTGCTCATTTTGGCAGTAAAATCCACTGTAAATCGAGGCTACTGGTGTAGGATGCTTAAAATGTCTCTTGTGAACTGACAATTTGGCCACTCAATGCAAAACCACTGAGTAAAAGCTAAAAAAATTACATAAATATTTTGAAACCCCACGTAACATGGATATTTTCTTATATTCTCACTGTAAATTTGATGTTTTTTCAAGAAGGGCAAGAGGAAAAGACTTGTAGAGTAGAACAGTGTGTGTTCTGACCTGCTTGAAAAGTGAGGTTTACCTTGATTAGCTTTGATTGATTAATTAATAACAGATCATTGAACATGCATGCTGAGATCTAACTGATTACTGGCCCTGTGGTAGAGGTGGGGGTTTGCCTGAATGCTTGCTGGGGTTGTAATTGTGTGCAGCTGGGTGGCCGGGTGCTTTAAGAGTAATGGAGAGAAAGCGAGAGAAAAGAGAGTGTGGCCTCCTGCTCTTTGAAGCAGCCTGTCGCAACACGTCCGCCTGATATCACCTCTCTCTGACACCTCCCAATACAGGATGAGACCGCACTGATGTAATGGTTTCAAGCCATATGTTGAAAAGCATTGTGGCGTGTGCACCTTGTCGCTAAAAGAAAAGCCTTAAAGGAAATATTTATCTGTTGCGTTGGGAATTTAAGCATATGGTGGGCCAATGTATGCATTGTTTCACTTTTTGATTATTGTTTAGCCAAACCTTTTGTAACATTACATTTTCACAATTTAGTGGCACCTCCTCTTTATAGTCACCACTAAGTAGCAATTTTGGGCATCATGTGGTCTTGTTTCTCTGGGCTTGCTTTGTATTAGATCAGTGTCCTTTATCTAACATAGCTCTGAAAAGATTTGCCTTTAAAGGGATAACAGTCTGTTTAAAAAGGCTCAGCGACGTGTTTGAAGCTCTAAGTGCAACAGAGGAGGGCTGGAGATTGGCAGTCTTCAGGATGTGTGAAGGAGGAACAGGCGAATTGCTTTCTCTCCTCACCCAAAAGGAGAGTATGTGGCCAAGCTTGATTATCCAAGATGAGAGAAAAGGATTGTTGAGTTCTAAAAATCTCACACTAAAGTTGTCCGGTGTAACATAAGATGTAGCACTAGGATTCTCTCCCGTGTAGTTTTCTCACTCTTATTTTGTGGTGTGCATGGTTCAAATTGTTTCATTTTCTCCTGAAAATGGACAATTATGTTTGTCAATAAGAATAGCTGTAACATTTTACATGTTAAAATTCTGATATTATTACGTGCATAATGTTATTAGTCGCCTGCCAACATGATGCTATAACCAAAAATATTCAACATCATCAGCTAGCGGTTTGCCAACTGGCTAATGTTGGACATACAACATCTGGTTTGTTCAGCATTAATTCATATCAAAGGCAAAATGGAATTCATTTAAGTGTGCGATTGATCAATTTGGCAACTAGGCTGATGATGTTATGATAGATTTGTTTTAAATGCTTTTTGTCACTCAACACAACCGCTGCCAAATTTGCGCTTCATGATTAGTCCATTGTAAGCTCACTACGCCTAATGAACGCAGCGCTTAGCGCGAGCTAGACTGCTCGGTTTGTGAATCTCTGCATCGCGACAGCCTGGTAATAACACAGCTGTGGCGTTATGTGACATCTCCAAGCATGGATCCAGGATCTTTGCTCCCCGGGTTTCGGGTGCCACTCAAGCCCTCCCTGTGAAAAGCTGTTTTTCATTTGAAGCTCCAGCCGTTGGTTATTGTCAGCATATTCGAGAGGTCCTAAGTCTCGAAATGAGTCCTGTATTATTTTAGACTGGCTTGAATATTGCACGGCGGGAGGCTGAAAATGAGACCTTCCATCAAAAGATTGCCTGCAGCGCATTCTACTCTGTGCAGCATTCGGGAGGTCTCACACAGAGCGAAAACACACTCTTTGACCACACAATTATATATTTATTATCAACTCCTTTGATGATTCCCCCCCCTCCATTCCACTTCTATTCTTTACCTGATTTTGGTAGCTGAAGTGGACTAGAATTGAAGAGCTTCTTAGCTGTAGTAAGAATGTGGGCGGCCTTGTGGTTTCGGGCTGTTAAAAGATTAGAGAAAATGCAGACAGCTAGTGCAGGCGGAATCAAGTGAACCATAAAATAAGGTGTTTTCTCACCTCCCTCGACTCAGGTGCACATCTCAGACAAGGTTTCGCAATCTTACAGTGCCTGTTTTATAAATGAATGAACCGTTGCAGTTGTTCAGCTGCAGACGAATGCCAGATGTGTTCCTATTCATATGCAGTTAGACAGTACAGTGATGTTACTGCTGCCTTTTTATTCATTATAGACATTATAAATATAATTATCTTATTATAGACAAGCAAGAATATATAACAGGAAATAATGGGTAGAAGGAAGATCAGGAAATTCGATGTTGTATTGCCTGCATGAGCACCGCAGCTCAATGTGTTGCGAGCTAACCACTTGGCCACAGCTCCAACATCCAGTTTTGAGTTTTGCATGCAATGTTGTGTAGCCTTTAACATAAGCCGAATGTGTCGCCTGTGTCGGGGCAAAAAAATCTACACATGAACACACAGAACTACTTTTTTTTACATTTTATGAAGCGACAAGAGTACTGTCTGTGTGCAAAAATAATCAAACAAAAATAACAACCTTATTTAACAATTTCTTCTAGCCTGTGTCAGACTCTTGCACTGTTGATGTAGTGTAAACAGTGCAGCGCTTCCAGAACACCGGCTTACCATTGGCCAATGCTGATGATGTCAGCACGGCGCATGTGCACGATTCATGCCGCCATACTAGGAAGCGCTGCACTGTTTACACTACTTGTGTTTTTGTGTGCAAAACGTATTCTTGTGGCTTCATAAAATTAAGGTTAAACCACTGGAATAACATGGATGATTTTAACGATGTTTTCCTGGGCCTTAAGATTGTTAATTAAATAGCTATAGAAGGGTCAGACAGCTCTCAGATTTCTTTTTTTTCTTTTTTCTTTGTGTTCTGAAGATGAACGAAGGTCTTGAATTGGGTGAACTAGCCCTTTAATGTTCTCTGTTTTCTTCCATATAACGGCGTGCTGCGTGGCGTCTTTTTATCATTTTTTTTTTGCATATGCAGGTCAGTTAAGGACCGTGATCTGTTCTCACTGAAATCTGATATTGGCCACATTTAAAACATCAATGTGAATCGCTATACAGAAAAAATCTGATCTGAGCGGTAAATTGGAATGGCTCGCAGTGTGATCGTAGCCTTTGTTTCTGCTCTGTCTGTGAACTTAAATTCAGATCACATCATGGTTTTGTTATATTGAGCTGTGGAAGACTGCTGTGCACAAACATCTCTGTATTATCTGAAATGCATCAGAGGTTATTGTGAGGTTTTCTGGGTTGAAATTGATGGATGTACAACAAAACAAATGACAGTGTTGTTTGTTAATTCTACAACACTTGTCTCTTTTAGCAGTAAACCAACAAAGCACTTCACCACAGATTGAGGTTTGTATAAAAAAGTACCTTTGTTTGTCAAGTCATAAGCCTTGATAAGAACAGAAGAGAAGAAAACGTGTAGAAAAAAAAAATAGCTGCCATATTCCAGAGCTACTCATTTAAATTTCATGAAAATGCCTGTCAGTGCTTTACAATATCCACTGACCTATTGTAAAGGCTAGTTCGAATTGGCTTGCGTTAAAGACAGGAGATGCCATTTGCATGGAAAAGTCCTGCTTTCAGCAGGGGAAAAGTCATACAACAAAACCTCGGACTTAATCAAGGCGACTTCAACTGCCTGCTACCTTTGGGACGGATCCATATCTCTTTTCCCTGGAAGAAATGGTGATGATGGCAGGCAGAAGTGTCCTTTGTGTCTAGTGAAGATATCGAGTGTTTGAAGTGTTAACGCGGATACTAAGCCTCTGGGGCGAGCGGGTGAAGGCTGCGTGTCACACTACGGGATAGGACTTGGATCTTTACTTCCCCTCTACTGACCTATGACCATGGCTGGTTTTCAGGGTTGTGCTGGTTCCCAGTCCTCCGAGGCAGTGTCCGCTTTGATCAGATCACAAATTGCAGTGAAAAAATATCAGTTTTGTTGCCAAACGTTAAAATATGATTACCACAGAAATATAAATAAATGTAAAATATATAGTTAGATAAATATACAAATATTACAAATCTATTACACTTCTAAACAACTCCCCCCCCCCCCCCCACACACACACATTGTGTGATATTTGTATATTTATTTTAATGTGTGTTAATGCGTATAAAGTTGTGTAGATGAAGATATGTAATGTACATTTATTTATTTAAATGTGTTTTGTTTGACACATTTTACATTCCGTATCTTGTGAATATCTTTCTTGGACATTCTTCCAAGCACCTCGTGTTTACATGTTCTTTTGTGCCGCTGTTTGTTTAGTGTCCAGGCTGACATGATCCATTGAGGCCACACATAAAACATCTTGCCATCTGTACTCCAAGCGTGGTTTTCGGCTACATTCGCTCATCCTTGCTTTTTCCTGCCTGCGTGCAGCCTGACCCCTCTCTTTCCTTTTCCAGGCTACAGTGGCCCAATGCAAAGAAGCTTTCAAAGGCACTGTCTGCTCAAATCAAGTCAGGGGCCCTTTTTAGACTCGGCTCAAAGATCATAGCAAGTTGAAGTCAGGGAGGAGGATGACCCTTCCCTTCAGGCTTGATCGGATCTTGGCCCAGTCAAAGCCGGTAGGGTTGTGTCTCTGTGTGGCCACGTCTCTACGGGAATGGGCTGTGTGATAGTGAGAATGAAAGAGGGCACCAGCCTGAGCTGCAGTATTGCAGTGTCAGGCCCCGTGTCCCTGCGGTCTCTCAGAGCAAACGGGGGAGGCAGAGGACAGAGCCAGCGGGGTTGTGGGCCCGGAGCCAGACCTACAGACTGTGGCATGTCATACCAGGGCTGTCCTAGTGCTTTTAGTTCTGAACTTTGGGATCAGGTCAGGCCTGTGATGAAGGGCAGACAAAGATGCAAGGAAACAAAGGACCCTGTAGAAAAGCTGAATATTCATTATAACAACCCTGCCATTGTTAAAGATTTCTCTACAGTGCATTTAAACACTGAATTTGGGGCTAGGATTTTTTTATATATATATATACCCACACCAAATAATGTCCATTTTAGGGACGTCATTTTACACATTCTTATACTTCAATTAATCATTTAATCGATTCATTGTTAGCCTTAAAGGTTCAGTGTGTAGTATTTATGAAGATCTACTGACAGAAATGCAATATAATATACATAACTAAGTTTTTAGTGGAGTATAAAGCCCTTATCTCTATACACCATGGCTCCCCTTACAGTGATATTGCCATTTTGGCTACGTTTTTTTCTACAGTAGCCCTAAATGGACAAACTTCTCTACAGAGCACCAATCAATATGCTATATCTAATAGAATGTGTTACCAACGCTGCCTCAGATGAGTGCTGGTCAGAATGTGTAATAATTTACTCTTTATAATGTTATGTAATATGACAGTCTCAGTCATAGTTATTATTAGTTGTGCATTGCTGTTTGATCTCTCATGTGCTGAATGAACACCGGTTAACTGAAGCCCTTTGCTAGTGGGTTATTTAACTCAATGAATCGCATCCTATCATATACGAAATAAACATAATATATCTGCACAAAATGATGTGAATGCACAAGTGAACTTGAACTAAGTTACGTGCTATTCAGAATGTGTAACTCTGAAACACGGCAACTAAACCCAAATAATTCACAACGCTTTATTACAATATCATTCTCTTTATAATGGTATGTACTATGACAGTCCTAATTGTAGTTATTATTTGTGCATTTTTTGAGCTGCATACGCTGAAGCTGAAAATGATCACTGGTGCGCTTTGTACAGCATTAATTCTTAGATAAATAAATAAATCATGCATATAGGCCTACACAAAATAAACACACTATTGCAACTTACATTTGCACAAAACAAAAGGCTGTGAATGCACACGCTCACTTAAAGTGGTGGCAGTGGCTCAGTGGTTCATGTAGGTTGTCTACAAAGAAACTGAAAGGTTGGTGGTTCGAAGTGTCGAGGTGTCCATGAGCAAGAAACCTAACCTCAGCTGCTCCCAACGAGCTGGATGGCGCCTTTCATGGCTGACACCGCCGCCGGTGTATGAATGAGAGAGTGAATGGGTGAATGTGAGGCAACATAAAGCGCTTTGGATGGCCAAGGGTCTGTTAAAAGCGCTATATAAATGCAGTCCATTTACCTTTTTTTTTTTACTTAGTCATGTTAAAGGTGTAACTCTAGCCTTTTAATGTAAAATGGCCCCAAACATAACCGACATCCTGCTTTACTTTTCCTCATGCCTGCTTTACTTGTTTCGTGGTTGAATAGCACACATACGCATGACCTTGCTTAAATGACGATTGATACATTTTATTGATTTAAATGGACAATTCATTGCAGTGCTGTCAGTTATTTTAAAGCCCCACTTGGCTACTTTTGCTCTCGGGGTCCCCCTACAGTTTGGAAAAAATAATGTCCTCAACTACTGTCGTAAGCTCAGTCATCCTACAACAGGGGATGCCATCGCGCGTGCATTTGTTGACATGACAACCCTGATAGCCCTGAGCTAGTAATGCGCGGGTCGTCTCATAACCCGCGGACCCCGTATGTCTATTTAATGGTCGCGGGTGCGCGGCGTGTTGTAAAAATATATACAGTGGTGCGGTGCGGGCCAAATAACTTCATAAAAGCGTCCCGCGGGTCGTGCAGCACTAACAGTTCCCCTGAACAGTTCTTCTGGCGGCGCGTGTGAAATGTCTTCATCCCAGGTAACGTTACAGTCAGTGGCATATGTTTCAGCATGTCATATGAATATCATTTCATGGGTTTTATTTTTTTCAAACGCCAAATAATCACGATGCTCACGTTTACAAGCCAGCGTCATTATAGTAGTCTATTGGTTACCGTTTTACAGAATCTATATGATACTTCAGTTCAATGTTTGAGTGGTAGCTCACCGTAACAAGCAGGACAGCATCGGTCGGGCACGCCTCCTTCAGCTCACGCCGACGAGCAAACCCTGGTCACATTTTGATCCTCGTCCTGCCTTTAATCCCATCATTTTTTCATTTCCTCTTATTGCTTTCCTCCAACAAAACCTTTTCTTTCTTATTTGTCTCTGCTGCTTCGGACATGACTATATTATCCGACGAACAAAGTTGGGCTCGCACGTCCGAATGTAAGGAAGTGTGTGCGTTGGTGGAAGTGACGCATATGCCGTAAAGCAGTCGAATTTTGTAGTTCTTTTCTTTTTCTCGGGTTACTACCCGAAACCCGAAGTTTAAAAGTACGATTAAAAACGATACAGACCCCATCAGGCTATGGCAGACGTGTCATTCAACCTATTGTAAGTCGATTTATCATCACAAGAGTCTTAAAAAATATATTATGAAGGTTGAAAAGTTACCTAGTGCTGCTTTAAGTGAATCAAAAATATTTTATTAATAACTGGGTGTAAATCAGTGTACAGTAGTTAATTATTGGTTGTTCAAATGAGATGTTAAAGGCACAATATTTTTTTTTTCAGATTAAAATATCTAAAAACCGCTAGATCGATGTAATAATTTACTTGTGTACATTATCTCAATTATGTTTCTAAGAATGTTTAAATCCAAGGAAATAAGACATTTTGACAAGGACATGGATCATATCCGTGTGTTACCAATGACATCTTACCTGTGTCACCCTCAATTTCTGTTTTATTTTGTAGAAATCATGGAAACACCAAAGACTATTTAATATAGCATCCCTATTTCAGACAAGGCTCAAGCTAACCCTAGACACTAAACTGCACGTTTGAGTCATTTTGACTAAAAGAAACTTGTACTGATATATCTTAAAATATGCCAGTTCCATTGTTTTGTCTTAAGATGTATCATGTACACCTGTAATGTTTTATTTTTATTTATTTTTTATTACAAGGGCACATTTATAAAAGTTACTTAAATGTCCTTATTGAACTAATGCCTAATCATAGTTCAGCCTAAGCCCTGTTTGTGAAACATGGCTTAAGTGTTTTATTAGACAGTTGAGCACTGGTTACATTCATCAACAGAAAACTAATATATATATTATTACAATATAGCTCAACACAATTTGTCTTATTGATTACATCTCATTTTCTTAAGTTACTGAGTACCATGTTTAATATCTATCTAGCTTTCTGCAGTGTGCTACAAGTGTTTCATAGTGGTCATAGAGCGACCGCACAGAGTAGCATTATAACATAACTTTCAACACACAAATGTATCTAATATGATAAAATTGCACTGTTTCAAGCTATGCCTTTGTTTTGAATAAGCAACCACTAGCGGTGTCATAGATTATATATTGTGGCTTTAAATATACTACTGCTACTACTACTACATTTTTTTTAAATACATAATTTGTAGACTTCCAAGTGTTTGAGGATTAATTAAATTAAACGGAATTGACTTTTTTTAAAAAGTTTTTTAAAGCCTTGTCTTTACTCTAACGGTTTAGTTCATAACGGGGCACAGTTTTAATGAAAAATTGTTAATGTGAAAGCAGCCATGTTACCCTAAGTACTAAACACAAGACTATCTATAGAAGGTGGTCTGAGTTCATTTGCACTGGAACTGTCTGTGGCGCAATTCGTTTGACTGTGAAAACAACTCTAATGCAGGAACTTGTTCAGGAAGTAAAGTAACCTGCACATGATTTTAGCCAATAACAACATCATTAGTTCAACAAAACACTCTCGAGGAAGGACAGTGGTGATGATTTACCTTGGATTCAAGCAAGAGTGAGCGCGTGAAACCAGGCCAATGCTGATCAGATTCGGACTGCTGCGAATGTACCCACTGCTCAGTGTGAAGGCACCCTAAGTCATCTTAAGGCACTCTTGGAAGTGTACTAAAGCTTCTTAGTGGGCCCTTGTCCCCTGGTTGAGAACCACTGGTCTAAACTGGTGAAATAATTGTATTTATTATTAAAATAATGTAATAATTTGTTAATGGCAATGTGTTTCTTTGTCCAAGTATTTCTTCTAAGTACCAAAATAACATGTCTAAGCTAGATATCTAATCCTATATCAAACTCCCGGTGCTTATTTCATTTAATAACCAGTTACTTTAAGTGACTGACCATGGATTCAAGGTAATCATTTTTTTTGTGTGTGTGTTCCCTGGCAACTAAACCCACGGCCTTGACATTGCTAGTGCCACGTTTAACTTTGAGGGCACCGTAGCTGCATGGGGTTCGAGCCCAGAGCTTTACTTATTTCAATAAATATAACGTCCAGTACTATTAGCATTCAGTCATACCCCATGTTTGGTCGTATTCACCTACGGCTACAGGCACACCATGTATAGATGCATTAAGACAGTGTAGGACATTGTCTCACACGAGTTTCACTGCTGAGCGTAGGCATTAGTGTGCAGTCTCATACTTCACTGTTGCATAGATTAAGCCCATCAAAGGCCACCGCCATGCAAGGCCTCTCTTCACTGTAAATTTAGCTGCAGGTTGTGATGGTAGGAGCTAACAGTCCTCATGTTGACACATAGGATTAGTCCCTCTGTGATTTTGACCCTGTCCCTGCTTGACTGGCGCAAAACACACAAGCCCATGCACACGCTTCCAAACACGCACACACACACACATATACACAAACATACCCTCGCTCTCACCCGAGATCAGTGCATTCATTAAAGCTAACATATTGCTTAAAGACGGCCTCTCTTTACATAAAGGCATGCAGGTTTTGTGCCGGGCCCAGTGTGTGAGGTAAAGGGCTGAATTTTAAACGTGACAGTGCCTCGCCTTCCCATTGACCCCGCTGAAAAAGCTCAGTGATCTCATTCTCCGCTTCACTAGAATGCTGCTGATTCTCTCCCTAGCAATGTTACCCTTGCTTTAAAGAGAGCCTCTGTAGAAGCTGACAATAGCATATCACTGCAGGCTACTTTTCTCTGTATTCCCTTAAAATAAGAGTAGAGGGAAAATGACTTAATTCATACGCCTTTGATATGGAGATCCAGGCTGACCTCCTGTTTAAGCGCTTCAAAGAAAGAAATTAACTGCCAGAAAACATAATCCATCTGAATATGTGCAAACTTCAGACTGGCAGGAGGTGCAGTGAGAGCTGCATCGTTCTGCTTTGTGCTCAGGCGATCGCTTGTGAGGACTTGAGAGTTGCTGTTATTGTTTCTAATTTGCTAATATTTATTGTAATGGCTTTGGTAACCCAAAGCTGATTGTATTATACTTGTAGTCATCAGATACTTTCGGGTTTAGAGAATTTGTTGGCATTACATCTCAGTGAGATCATAATGATATGTAGCTTGTATAAACTATTCAATTGAGATAACATCCAGCGCTGTGGTGATCTTCCTGCCCCCGAAGCCCGTGTCCCAGCAGGGGATGGCGGTAAAGTGATACCACTAATCTCCGCTGTGTGTAAACTGACTCTGAATTGTCTTCAGGACTGAAGACCTGAGGTCAGGAAAGGGCAAGGAGGTAACTGCTATGCATGAAGGACGCATTATACCATCGACTTGCATGGATCAAAGGCTCAGATCAGATGGACTTGAACTGCTATAGCGCAGCCGTGTGAGTAAAGTTGCACTTCAGGCTCTCTAGAACAGAGGATGTGAACATCCTGGTCCATCCACTTCCATCCTCTCTGCTGTTTTGGGACAAACAGAGTTAATAGGGTGTGTCTGAGGCATCTGACAACAGTTCTTCGGGGGAATCAGTCGGTCCGGGAAAGAGGATACCTTCAGCTACTGCGGTAGCCGTATACATAACAGCACACACAAAAGAGAGTGTTTGACTCCGG
The DNA here is from genome assembly GCF_024679245.1 of Pseudorasbora parva. Taxonomy (NCBI): domain Eukaryota; kingdom Metazoa; phylum Chordata; class Actinopteri; order Cypriniformes; family Gobionidae; genus Pseudorasbora; species Pseudorasbora parva. Next base: position 37,583,597 of record NC_090187.1, on the reverse strand, counting down.
CAGGATTTTGCTTCGTTTCTCGCACTGAATGAAAGGAAGATTTAGCGTCAGCTCTTGTGTTTTCAGTCGTGGGAATTTACTTTTATGAAGCGCTTGGGGAAACGTGGTGTGCCTTTAAGTGCCATTTCCCCTTCAGCTTTAAACGCCGGGGTATACATTAAAGTGACACCACTCTCACGAGCAATGATTATAATGCTTTAAAGCATAATGCCAATGCCAGTCAGGTGAGCAAAACTAGGCGGTCAGTGTTTTTGAGAGACCCTGGAAAGGTATTTTAGACAATTGCTATTTGTTGCCAACACATTACTCTTTAAGGAAAAGAAAAGAAAAAAATCTTGCATAGATGTATTTTCTGCTATCACTGTCAATAAATAATTAGATATTTTAGTAGGGTTCTTTGAAGATGGTATTTTCTGTGACCACTGTCAATAAATCATAAGAGACATATCAGGATGCTCTGAAGATAGTATTTTGTGCATGTATGGCATGAAATGTGTATAATATGGACCCTAAACAGAAGAAAAGGGACATCAAGCATGATGTTACTATTAATCTGGTTAATTTGTTCCAGTTGTTTGCAACATTGATAATAATAAAAAATGTTAATTGAGCACCAAATTAACATATTCATATAATTTCTGAATTATCATGTGACACTACTGGAGCAGCTAAATGGCTGCTGAAAATTCAGCTGTTCCATCGCGGAATAAAATACATTTTAAAATATACTAGAGTGGAATATATATATATATATATATATATATATATATATATATATATATATATATATATATATATATATATATATATATATATATATATATATATATATATATATATATATATATATATATATATATATATATATATATTATAGAGGTATTTCTGTTTCTGTATTTTGATCAAATAACAGTTTGAAACTTTAGGGTTTAGTGTAAACAGATTGTAATATTGATATTGAAAAATGTATTTGCTTAATGTAGACTGATATTAATACTGTATCTTAATATGAGATTCTTAGTGTAGCCAAAATACAGACATTATTCTGAGAGACCCAGCCTTGGGTTAGAGGTGAAAAGTCACCCTATTGTCTAGTCATGTTTCATTCCCCATCACTGTAATGACCTTTAGATGGAGACATCAGTAAATGGAGGACTTGTGATACCTCTGCATTGTCACTGGCAATATGGTGAGATGGTTATCAAAAACGGCCTCTTATGGCCACCCTTGGCCTCTGACATGGCCCTTGTCATGTGGGGGGACAAATGGTTTCATTTTTGCCCTTTGCAAAATTTAGCTGGAGGACAGGATGATGAGACCTTCAAAGGATGAGGGCAATGTGTCATTCAGAGACATTTCAAATGTGTGGATTTATTTTTAAGCTGTAATTAGTACTACCAGCTGAGAGAACCAGGAATCATTGGAAAAATTGTATAGTTTGGTTAGCAGTGTCTGGTTAGAAAAGATTCTGCAAAGATCAGTTTTTTGAATACTAAATTTTCCTTTTTTTATAGTTGTATATCACTTTACACAATATATAAATATATTTTAGCTTTAAAATATGGGTGAAAAACTAAATCTCTGACAGACTTGTGTTTTTAATGTTTTTATTTTTATATATAACATTTTTATGATGTATAATTTACTGCTATATACATAAAGGCAGTTTTTTTTTAACTCTCTGCAAATAAGTCACAGTAAATTCAGCATCTTAGATACAGTATGCTGTTATACTGTAGTATAATATGTACTATTTACCTGTTTGCATTTAAGAAATGAGGATGACTTATGGTCCATGAAAGGCTTTTACTAATGAAACGACACAGGGAGATATTCTTTTGGTCATTTTTCTTGCTCAGCGGTTGCCAATTTAAGTCACCTGATCAAAAGCATGTTTACCCTATCGGTGACCTCAAAGGTCACATAATCAATACATATGATTGAGCGGCCCACTGTGATTTGACCATTTTAAATTACACCTCCTCATTTTTTATCTAGGCGGGTAGCCTCTGTGAAAGACCAGCTCTATGATGTGCCACACATTTTGTGTCTTAATCAAAAGAGAATCTTATCCAGTTGGCTAGAATAAATCTATTGGGAAACATACATTTAGCATTTTCTTTAGGAATGTATGGTATTGCTTTTTCTTATTTGTACATTATATACATCTTCAATTCAGACCATGATTTTACACACACACACACACACACACACACACACACACACACACACACACACACACACACACACACACACACACACACACACACACACACATAGACGTAATGGTTTTTAAACTGTTAAATCTATAGTCTATCCCCTTACAATAACCCTACCCCAAAACCAACCCATCGCACAACTTTCTGCATTTTTACATTAAAAAAGAAACCCTGATGGTTTATAAGCTTGTTTCCTCATAGGGACCTCAATGAGTCTCCATGAGTCTGTGTGCATTCAGGTTGAAGTCCCCACCATGATAGAAAACACAAACGAACACCCCCACACGTGGTTTACTCCATAGGCGTGATGGTTTTTATACCGTCCTAACTGCATATTCTGTCCCATTAAACTACCAAAACCTAAACCTACCCATCTGAGGGAGTGACTGCAAATTTCACATCATTCTCTCTTCTGATTCCTCTAATCAATTTCAATATTTTTCTCTCTTTCAGAGAGTGAGGAAAGAGTTAACGTGCATGTATATGCACACATGTATTTTTTACATATGTAGGCGAAGAACAATAATTTGTCAGTGGTGGTATATACATAAATGATGATGACATTGGCTTTCTGAAAGAGGCCCATACACACACACACACACACACACACACACACACACACACACACACACACACACACACACACAACCAGATGCCATTATAATGATTTTTATCTACTTGAGGGATAACAGTAGGTGCTCCAGTCTCATCCCTTTCATGCAGCTATAATTACTCTAAGTCAAAACCTCTGTCTTAACCCATCCATGCCCCTACATGGCAGTGGGCTGCCGTTTAGTACGTCATGGAGAATGCTATCATCACTAGGCTAACCTCATCGTCCCCTTCACTGTACAGGAACCCTGCTAACAGCCAGAATCCCCTCGAGTCAGTCTACCTTCTGCCCAATGCTGAGCTCTGCTGTTCCACTGCACCACTGCTCCACGTACCCATTAACCACTATTACCAGCTCAGGCCATTTCATGGTCAAAGAGCATTTCACTGCTAGTGTTTTCCAGGTTCCCTGGGGCTACAAATTCATCCAAGTGTCTTTAAAACACATGTGCATGCTAAAGCTATATTCGTTTTTTGCACTCTGACTCTACATGATCAATAGCGTAACTCCGGTATGAACTGCACACTATGTGCTCGTGTACACAGAGCGGGAATGTACACAGTGCATAAGTCTGCTTCAGCCTAGTCTAGGACCTAGGATGTTATTCACGGCTCTGACATGATCTTCTGGCAGAATAGCTAACACGTGGCGTGCAGACCCCATGCCGCCCTCAAGCCATTTTTTCAATGGCCAATGTGATGTTTGTCATTGTGCCAGCTCTAATTGCGATAACCGCTCGCATGAATTCTTTTCAAAAAAGTTATAGTTAAGAAAACTATGATACACCACAAAATTATTGTTTTGATGCATCAGATTCAGGATGCTCCGCTCGTCTCTGTTAAATGCGTTAATTGCAGGTAAATTTCCGTTTAGTTTAGCTAAAATGACTTAACCTAAATAAAATAAACCTTAATACAAGATGCATACAAAACAAAAGCTAATAAAAATGAATAACACACAACAAAAATTTAAAACAGTAAATATAAATATAAAATGATATTTAAAATATTACAAAAATTGTGTAGTAAATCAATGATACTAAAATAACACTGCTGAGATGCACTGTTTAGAATTATTATCATGACCTATAACTTATTTGTTTTGCCTGTAATAATAATATATAGGATAAGTTTATGTATTTATTTCCTACAGAGCCTTGTTCATGACATGAATGGTGAAAAAGCAATATATATATCATAACTTAATTACTACAATGGAACAAATGAGTACAACATGACCACAATTTAACATATGTGAGGGAACAAATGAATAGAAAATGAATACATTTTTATTCTGCATGTCATGGCTTTTCTTCTTTTAATTTTACAACACAGATTTGTTTAGTTGGCTTTTGAGGAGTTAAAGTCCTGTGGTGTAGAACTTTCTTTTGTTTGTTTTTTGTTTTTGTTTAGGTTTATAATTGTAATAATTCTGTAATGTTTTTCAAATTATAAACCACACTTTTGTTTTTTAGATTTACAGTAGTACATTCAGGGATCATATGTATGACTGAAACAAGAATGCTTTTTGAATTTAAAGACAGTAAAGAGCAAATTCGTCAATGTTCCTCATTTTACTGGTCAGGAAATTATATCATGACACTTTTTTGCCATATACACAAAACATTAGTCATTTGTAACCCATTGGTATTCCAAGCCCCTCTAAATAATGATATAAAGGTGTTAAGTGTGTAATGATGTTATGTGAATACTGAAAGCTGATATTTAGGCTTAGGTGGCTTTATAATTGGTTCCAAATGCAAACATTCAGGCCTCTTTTGGAATCTAGCCCCAGTTTTCCCCTAGCAAGATTACCCAATCACAAATCAGAACATCTGGAACACCTCAGAAATAAAGTAATCAAAATCAACGTCAAGCTGCTTTATGAAGTTTATTCCCCAGGGAGAGCAAACTGGCTCAAATCCTATTGCAGTTTTCTATGCTATATGATCATTTATTGCATGCATCTGTTATCAGTGAATCTAGCGCTTGGCTCAAAAAGTTGTGAATTCAGATTGACTGTGCTGTGTGACAGTTTCCTTGCTGGGTTATCATAACCCTGCTTGTCTTCTCTTTTTTTCCCTACCGGTGCTGTTCTGCACAGCCAGATATGTTGTAAAAAAGTTGTAATTGATCGCTGTTATCTCTGAGCTCCTCTTTTCCCTTCAGGCAAGTTCTCTCACTTTCCATATTGCTCCTGCCTGAGCTGTCCTCTGGTTTTTATGCAACTGTGATATACTCACAGAAGAGAGAAGGGGAGAGAGAGAAAAAATGACGCCGGCTGATTGAGGCTGGCAAGCCGGTGAAATTCTGTAATTTTTCTGCACTGAGTGATGGAGAGAGAGAGGGAGGCAGTGGCAGTGGAGGTTGTGGGTGGGGGGTAAACCCACCCACTGTCAAGATGCACACAAACTTAACAGCCCATGGAGCACTGACAGTCACCACAGCTGTACATTTTACGCTATGTGAAGCCCAATAATTAGCACCCGGATTTAAGCGAGGGATGGAGGGAGAGAGGGAGAGAGAAAACAGTGCCAAATATGCACACATACATGCTTCCATCCATTATAGTGCTCACCACAGGCTGTCTTCCATGGCTGTACCCCGTCCACAGCTCCCTCCCTCTCTTAGTCTCGCTCTCTCTCTCTCTCTCAGCAAGAGGAAAGAGCCAGGCACTGATTTCATATGATTTGTGTCACTGTTACAGTTGTCAGCTTGAAGCTGTCAGAAAAGAGCCTCGTTCTTCCTGTGTGAATGCAAACATGCCAGTCCTGCCACGTACGAGACATTTGGATGGCAGTCCAGGAATATCTCAGCATGTGCTTTTCTTCCTCTGTAACCAGACAGCTGTTTGCGTCTGGAAATATATTGTTCAAAGACAATAGTTGAATATTTGATGTCTTGAGATGTGCCTAAACTATAAAGATGGTTTGAAGAGGCTTCCTCGAAGCATTACAGATTTTGTAAAAAGGCATGAGTGTAGATTATCCAAAATGCGCTGTTAAGGGAACAAATGATAACACGTTTTTCCCTCTGTATGCTATTATCAGTAAATTTCCCAGCACAGCCCCATTGACAGTTCAGTCTTTAAGCAAAGGCGACTGATATATTGCACATTCTTCGAATAAAATGTCAGTATACGCTAAGATCCATAGACTAGAGAGAGAGAGAGAGAGAGAGAGAGAGAGAGAGAGAGAGAGAGAGAGAGACTGCTGTTGTGTATTTTGTCCTACAGGCAACTATGGCAGGACGAATCAGTAGGCCTCAGGACAAAACTCGCTGTCACAGGAGATGGAGAGCCCGGCCAAGCACATTGACTGATTGTTAGCATTAGCGACTGTGAGTGTGATTAATATGCTAGCTCCTGCTGTAACTCTCCGGGAAAAAAGAGTGAGAGAGAGGGAGAGGCAGAGCAAGATGCGTGTTGCTTAAAAACTAAACAGAGGTGACTATATATATCGCCCTCTATTTTAAAGCTGAGAGTGCCTAGACCAGGCATGCGGGCCGCTGAGGCAGAATGAATGGCTGTGCGATTCCAGGTGCGAGTACATTAATTTTTCAAGCCTAAATAAGACTGACTATGTAAGCAGGCCTTAATGAGCTTGTTGTGTGGGTTGCTGAGAGAGACAGAGACTGAGACTTTCAGCGGTGCTCACACGTAATTGCTACACTACTATGATGTTTTTTTTTTCCTACACTTTTCGAAGCCCCCCAGCATCTGCTTGTTTGTAACAACTCACAATGCCAGTCCCCTGCTAACACACGATGCTGCTTAAACAGTGAGAGCTGTACTCAGCCACAAGCTGTTGTGCCATTCCATAGACAATAACTCGGATGCAATAATCCTTGCAGTAATGTATTAAACTTGTTTTAAAATGTAGTTTTTAATGATCTTTAATTATGTTGTAGCGCAGTTCTTAAAACCGGACCCATATATGTTGTTTAACTTTACGAATGAACATTATCAACTTTTGTTGACAAACTCTGAGTAATACAAATTAATGATGGCCATTGGCTACTAGTCCTATGAAAAATACACTTAATTAAGCCATAGAACATTCTGCTATTAATTGGGTAGTTGATATGAATTAATTTTGGGAAGTATTATGGTGTGGCATCTAAAAATATGTATTAAATGTATTCTGCTAATCTTTTTTTCTTATTATAAATAAATTACACACGGATACAAATTTTCCATGCAAAATTTCAAATAAAAAACATGTTAGTTAAATCTGAACTATGTAATTTTTCCGTCTGAGGAAGGCACCTATTCAAAACAAATGCATAGTTTGATGACGCCAAGTTTGGCGCAGATTCTTGGGATCTGTGGTTTTCACCTCGCAGCTGGTGGAAAATAGGACTCAGAAATCATGTTCATGGATGCAGTTATTAAAGGGGTCATAATCCCATTTTTTGTACAAGTTAATATGATTCTTTAGTGTCTAAATGAAAACTTTGTAATATACTTTAATTAAAAATTTTCATTAGTTTTGTAAGAAAACACTCATTTTACCTGGTCAAAACCAGCTCTGTTTTCTGCAAGCCATTTCAGGGAATACGGCTTTAAATGATAATGAACTTTGCTCACCCCGCCCCTCTGTTCTGTGGGGCACTTTCACTCACTCACTCACTCACTCACTCACTCACTCACTCACTCACTCACTCACTCACTCACTCACTCACTCACTCACTCACTCACTCACTCACTCACTCACTCACTCACTCACTCACTCACTCACTCACTCACTCACTCACTCACTCACTCACTCACTCACTCACTCACTCACTCACACACACACACACACACACACACACACACACACACACACACACACACACACACACACACAATCAACGTGGTTTAAAATTATGACGTTACTATGTGCATTCGCTCAGCGGTTGCTGTGACACTTGTTGCACACTGCTAAGAGTAAAGCGCTTCTACCAAATAAAAGACGTCCCGGTTCCTTGGTTAAAATAGCAGTTTTCTTACAATTTACAACAACGCTGGCCTAGGGCTGGGCGATATGACGAAATATATCGTCTGGACGATAGAAAATGTCTATCGTTTTACATAAGGCTCTATCGCTTACGCCACGATAAGGCGTTTATGACCTCACGCCACGGCATGCCCATGCACGCTGCAATACATAAACAAACATGGAGGAAGACGGTAGTAGACGCGGTTCAGACCAGGGTAATTCTCAGAGTAATTATGCCAGAATAGTGGCATAAGTGCTCAAAACAAACTTCAGACACAGACGCTGCAATGGGCTTTTACGCGTGGCACACCATATAGCCATATATTGAAATATTTTAATGGCAGGTGTAGGGATTGCGAAAACTAAACATTTTCTTGACCGACCACTGAGCCTCATTAGCCGGTTGAAACCGGTTAACCGATTAGCTTAAAATATGCTGCGCTCTTTGAAATAACAGCCGCGAGCCGCGCTCCCTCTGTCTCTCTCTCACTCACACACACACGCACGCACGCGCGCCCTGTCCTAGCGCTGCCGCCTCCCTTCCACTCACGTCACTTTTTTAAAATCCCCCACAGCGCGAAACACGAGTCCCGCAAACGCGCCGCAGAGGAGCTTGTTTGTAATCAGAGGACAAATGGCTCCTTAGTTTCGAAATGGTTTGGATACAAGGTGATCGCGTTGAAAAATAAAGGCGTTTGTCCAGCGTTAGAAGCTCATTTGAATCATTGCCGCGGCTCATTTAAGAAAATGACAGCTCCGAAGAGTACGCCACTTTAGTTCGAGGTAGTGCTAACAATAATAAAGAAAGACGATCAACACCTTATGTGTTACCACTGAAATGAAGATGTAATATATTTCCAAATGTAAGCCCATCTTATGCGGAATGCACGCTTCATACTGTCGTCTGCTCTGGCTCTAACCTCGAGTGTTTACTTTTTGCAAACCTTGTGAGCGCGCAAACCCAAACGCTGTAACCTCGTGCCAAATGTTTTTATCGGTTTATTAAGTACAACAGGCGAGTTATGAAAAATTGAGTGCGAGGGATATGTTCAATCACACAAAAACATTTTGGATTGAAACGGCCAACTGTAGTAGCGTTTAGTCCACTGTCTATAGTAGCCTAATTTAGAGATCACTTTTTTTATTTATTTTAACCGACAACTTTGATCGGTTAACGTTGATACGGTCAGCCATCGGTCAAACGTTCATCGGTTAACATCCCTAGGCAGGTGTTAACTTTACCAACTGTCTTGCTTTAAAAAAAGGTTCTAAATAAAATAAAAATGTAGTCCATACTACCTTTATTTGTTTTGTATATAATTTCAAACTGCATTTCCACATTGCAATTTTGCATAGACTATTCATAAACTGAATTAACAGAAAAATTGCTATATCGTTATGTATATCGTTATCGGGATATCAAATGAGCTATATCGGGATATGAAATTTTGGCCATATCGCCCAGCCCTACGCTGGCCTAGTGTTTTTTTGGATATTTTACTGCAAAAATACTACATAGTGCACCTTTAACATTAACTAACAATAAACAATACTTCAACACTTAAAAATCTTAGTGACAGAAATCTCAGCAATTATGAATACACTTTTAAGATCAAAAGTATCTGTTAACATTAGTTAATACACTCTGAACTAACAAGAACATAACCTTATTATCTAACATTAACAAAAGCACTTTTTTTTTGTTTTGTTAGTTAGTTAATGCATTAACTAATCTTAACAAATAGGACCTTATTGTAAAGTGTTAATTTATTAATATTTGTTTAATTAATTTCCTTTTTTAGTTTTTTTAAATAAATATTTAAAGGGGTACTTCAGCGCTGGGAAGATGAATCTGTATTTAAACTGGGTCATCCCTGTAGTAGAAATGTGTTTTTTTTTTTTTTTTTTTTTTTTTTTTTTTTTTTTACTTTGGTGCCTTCTAGACTGAGAAAAGACAGAAAATGTATTTTTGTCTCATGGGGATGAAAGACTACAATTCCCAGAATGCTTCGCTGCCCTGTGAGGCCATTCCCAAAGCCACCAACTTTTTGTGATTACTGTGACCTGAGTTGGAGAAGACACTACAATTAAAAACTGAACGTGTCTGTTCAATATAATGAGTGAGTCACCACGCGAGTATCACAGCACTGAGCACTAACTGCAGGAGTCAGATAAATGAGCTGATGAGCTTTCGTGATGAGAGCTGAGGTTATCGCTACTACACTCGCAGCATACATTCACAACGAGAATTCAGTCTGGCGCGTTTCAGTTCATGCCTTTGCAAGCTTAACTTTCATAGAAATTAATTTGAGAAGTTAAAAGACTTACTTTGCTCACCATAGCTCTGTTTAAATGAGTGCCTGTGGCTGAGCTGAGCTCTGAGTGTGATCTCCCATTCCCCATGAGTGGGTTCAAAACATGTGGAAATGGCTCCCTCTTTAGCCTTTGGCCAAACATTCCTCCTATGATGCAAATATCGTCAATTTGCATCATAGGAGGACTTTTTCCAGAAATAAAATGCATAAATCTCTCGTCTCCGGGGGTTATGAGGGGGGAAGCACAATCATTAGAGTATACCGTAAATCCTCTAATATAGGCCCCGGGCCTTTATTTTACTGAAGCACATCGCGGTCCAGGCCTTTATTGGCCAGAATTAGAGGCAGGCCTCAATTTCTATTTGAGCAAATCAAACTACCAGTGAAATGAATAAAAAGGAGATTTTGCGTCTATTTCAACCTATAAAATACTAGGTTCATTTATTGAAAACGTACAGTTACCATAACATTATGGTATGCATACAGAACATTAACCACAAATACCGGTAATTCAGGCTAAATTCCAGTGTAGAAATAGGGTAACAATTACGTAGCAAACATAGGCTACCAGAAGGGCATTGTAAACACTTAACCATACACGGTGATAATTATGTTGTTGATTCATAACAAAAGACACAACAGACACCTTACTGCTCCAAAGTTTAACCATTCCGGTCTCGTTTGGTTTGAAGTAAAAAAAAAAAAAATCCTCCAATTCTGTTTAATCCTCGTGCTCCTCCTCTTCATCTCTCCCTGTAAACTCCTCATCACTCGCGCCAGCCTCTACAACAAGTTCGTTATTGTACAGCTCTTCTTCGTCCTCCTCATGTTCCGCTGTGCGTCTGTTATCCTCGCGCAGGCAATTGAAAAGTCTTCACGTTACTTGCGACCTGATGGATGGGTTCTCTCCCACGTCAACGCTATTTTTTTTAAGTCCTTTTTGTAGAATTTTGCATCGCTGCTCTTTCTTTATCACACAACTGCAAATTAAAGGCTAAGTGAATAGGTAAACACACTTCATGAAGTCACAGGCGCGAGCCACGTCACATACACGAGACAGCCTATTGCCTTAACACAGCTGTCAATAAAACATGCAAAAAATTTTTTTTTTTTAAATTTGACTGTAAAAAACTTTTTATTTATTCCAGTATTTGAGATGTTGTAATAATTTTGTAATTATGTTAAAATAATTTAAACAACTGTTATTTAACAAATATTATTATATTTGTATAATAAACTGAGGGGGCTATTATATTTGTATAATAAACCTGTCATCATAGTGGGCTGGCTACGACCCTGATGTTGAGGCCTGCCCAGAAAAACGTTGGTTCTAATAATAGCCCGGCCGCTATTCACAAAACTAATATATGCTGGCTTTTGCTTGAATATGCTCGTGTCATGTTTGCTTGTTTGTCCATTTGCAATCGTATTGTCATACACTTCAGCTATGAAAAAGACTCATTAAGTTCCCCATCCTATAAACCACTTCAAGCGTCACTGCGCAGTGTGTCTGAAAAGTAAGATAATAAACTCCTAATATGTTTGTTTCCTTTGGTTCCTCTTTTAGTGATCAATATAACCCTCCAGTCTTGTCATAATTGTAATATATTCGTTAGCTGGTCTATCATGCTCATGCAAACGAGTTGTTCATGAGAACTGTTTTTGTGTTTTTGGGATGTAAGGGATGACTTTTTCACTGAAAATTTGACCTGGATTACCATAGTAACACACATTGCTTTCATTTATTGATGACATCGTACCCTCGGCCGGCTGGCACAGCAGATTCTGCCATAGTCGTTGCCTGTGTTTCGTACGCATGTGTGGGGCGGAGCTATCAAAATAGGGGCGTGTTTGTTTTGGTGGTTTGAAATATCAACATCGGTTACCAGAAAGGACTTTCCCCACCTTTAATGATTATATCTTAAGTGTGTGTGAGAATGAATTTTGGGATTGTATCAACAGTCAGAGGAGAATGGTCTTCAAGTATTACTCAATTATCAATTACCCACTCAATTATGTCTGTGTGTCTGTCCAACACACAATAATTACTAATTGCTATTTAGTAAATATTTTTAAAGTCTATGAATCCCAGTGTTGTTAATCCCAGTTATCTTATTAATAATTTTATTTCAATGTCTGATCAGTTTTACACCATCATGTCACTGAGTGAGAATTTGCAAGTTTTAAATATGCACAGGGTAGTTCTACCTGCTTTTACCCATCTGGGCACATTACCGACCTATCACCTCAAAGTCAAAATAATGAATAGCACTCTATTTTTACACTAAATAAACCAAATTGATTGCACTTTACAAACACGGGCCGTTGTTACATAGATCCGGACAGCTACGAATACTGATTCACGGTTGAGTCTGTTCAAGTCTATGAATGATTCAGCAGAACAAAAGGGTTCTTGATGACACCGATTCGTTTGAAATTTTTCATCCAGCCAGCTTGTTGTCCCAGCGTCTGCAGTGGGTTCATCTGTGTGCCACCGATCCAAGGTTCAACACCTCCCCAGTCAACCCTACAGAGGAAAGAGGCCTGCCAGAATGAGAAATGATGCTGTGGTGCCGTGATTATTAGGATTAATTGTCTTTTAGTAGTGTGTCAGAGCATGTTGGCCAAAGTAGAGGCAGTCACAGATAATGAGGGCCATTGAGGGGGCTTATTGTTTTCTCTTAAACCACACTACAACAGAGGCATGTTTTAAAAGTCCTGTGAACAGTACTCCTTCGACTTTACAGTTAGTGCCAAAGAAAAACAAGTCTTTGAATATGACGGTGAGATGTAGAAATGCAGTCACTCTCCTTTGTGAAAGTATAAATGCATAACTTATGGGATCACTGATAGTTTAAGATGATGCATAATGTTGAAACGGCTTTCTTCCGCCCACCCCCCAATCCGAACACCTGGCACAGTCATAGGCAGCCGTGAGATAATGTGACCTCTGCACTTCAGTACGTTCCTCTTGACCTCCTACACGTCATCATCCTTGATTATCTTAACAGCCTGAACCCCTTATGCACTGGGCTGTGATCGCCCATGAAGTCGAATCCTGACAGAGATTCATGAGCGACGTCTTTTGTCTGGGATTGCTCAGGAGGGAATTATAGGGGTTTTACAGTCACAGCTCTTATGCTCCACATGACAGCGCGCACCTGGACTGTTTAAACAAACATAAATGAGGAATTTGTATAGATGGACTCACGAGTTGCATTTGGTCTATTTGCAGGCTCTTGTCGTCAGTATGTCACGCATGTGTGCCAGTATGTATGATGGTTGCTTATTCTGTGCATTTAATAATATAATTGATCAAAACGCCAATTTTTGGATTAATGATATGACCTTTTTTTGTTTGAGTAGTATGGTATTTTTATTTTTTTTATTATTTCTCAGAAAAAAAGACGTGCTTATTAATATTTAAAAGAAAAAAAACAACATACAGAAGAAATTAAAAACATGAAACTGGAAAATGACTATTGATTGTCTTGAGTTCAATATGTCTCTTAAACGATCAGATAATTTGACTTTTTTAGTACTATTTTAATTTGTAAAATGTAATGTTTGTGAATGAATACCTTTTAAATAATTTAAAGTAAGTTTTATTTAAAATAATGGTACTTACCACGTTATTATTATTATTATTATTATTTTTTATTTTTTTTACTTTGTTAGACGATATGCATTTTTGGAATGAATTTAAACTTTTCTTGTTTACTGTAATACCATGTACTCCATCATTTGTGTATGTGTATATATATATATGTGTTGAGATCGGGTGACTGTGGGGGCCATTTTAGTACAGTGAACTCATTGTCATGTTCAAGAAACCAATTTGAAATTATTTGAGCTTTGTGACATGGTGCATTATCCTGCTGGAAGCAGCCATCAGAGGATGGGTACATGGTTGTCATAAAGCGATGGACATAGTCAGAAACAATGCACCGGTAGATTGTGGCATTTAAACGATGCCCAATTGGCACTGAGGGGCCACACCATTACACCACTACCACCAGCCTGCACAGTGGTAACAAGGCATGATGTATCCATGTTCTCATTCTGTTTACACCAAATTCTGACTCTACCATCTGAATGTCTCAACAGAAATCGAGACTCATCAGACCAGGCAACATTTTTCCAGTCTTCAGCTGTCCAATTTTGGTGAGCACCGCACCATCCCACTCACCCTTAAAATTCACTCAGTGCTCACCCTATAAATTATTTTATTCCCGACGTACCCGATTGATCCGGTTAAATTTTGATTTCGTTTCCAGAATATCTCTTTTAAATTTCCCTTACAGACACTGGGGATAGGATATGATGTCCATGCAAGAATTTATTTTTCTTATCATACTCAACTCCATAGCTTAAAAAATTTGACAGACAAAAATAGGCTAAATCAAATATAGACCAAAAATATAACTTGTTTAACATCTGAATCAACAGAAATTTAAATTAACAGCTAAACCAGAAGAAAACACTTTTCAAAACTTTTATTGCGCTGAGCGGGAGAAGCTGATGGAGATGGACTGGGATGGGAAATAATGCACAATAGAGACCCTGGTAAGGCCTAAGTGAGACATCATCATCTGGGATGATCAGGTCATATTTCCACTGTCCGCAGGTTTGCGGGGCTAAATTGGTCGTTAAAAAGCTCTTAAAAAAAAAAAAAAAATTATGCTCCATTTTTCTTTTTAAAATCTCCTCACGAACATCGACCACTGTCAGTTGTCACAAACCTGCTAGGCCATTAATGACGCTTGGTTCATTGTTGCCAATGCTGGAATGGGGTTGCATTTAGGCTACTGTTGCTTTGGGGTGTTTGTAGCCTAGTCTAGTCCACAGGTTAAGTTGTCTTTACTTAAGCAATATTTCTGCCTTCCGCGCACCGCGTTGTGGGATATTTTTTGGCCCATTTTGGCCATGATTCCGCTACTTTTGATTAGCAATTGGAGGGGTTTTGTTATTCAGACCTGGCAACCCTGTCCCTTGGTTTGTCCTTTGTGCCGCTTCGTGCACTTTGAAGGGCGTGGCCTGCCCTGGCCTTCCAAGTGCGCACCTTTCACTTTGAGACAGCTATTGTTTTTGGAAGGGACTTCCAAAAAAACACATTTTAAAACTTTCTGACTGCAAAATGTTAAACCTCTGTGTCTGTGTCTGTGTGTGTGTGTGTGTGTGTGTGTGTGTGTGTGTGTGTGTGTGTATGTATGTTATAAATCATATAAAAAGCAACAACTGAAAACTATTTTTTCTAGAAATCTTTTAAAATAATAATAAAAATAATAATATATAAAACTTAAAAAACAATAGTTTTCCTCTTGTTTAACATGGATTATTTTACAGCATGCCATTGACCCTTTTAACAACCTGTCTTAGTGAAGCTGTTTAGAACCTTCTCAAAGTCAAATTGACAATTTCTGAGGAAAGTTGCAAATAGATGCTTCACTGCAAACAAAGCATCCAAACAGCTGTCACTTCCAGGGCTGTTCATTCATCATTATTAGATAATATGCAGGGAATGGCCCCTGAAAACCTCTATTACCTCTCTGTACTCTGCGCAAGTGCAGCACTGATAACAGATGAGACCAGGCCCGATGTGAAATTAAATTACTTTTTTTTTTATATACTGGTTGCAATTAATGGTGGTAAAAGGCAGTGTAGTCTCACTGCTTTTAGGTATGTCTCCTATCATCCCCTCCAGGGATGGCCCTATCAACTGAAGGCCTCTGCGTGCAGACTAGTAATTTGCATCTGTTCTTGTTCCTGGGGACCTTTTCAGTAACAAAAAAAAAAAAAAAAAACTTTAAACACGTTAAGAAAATGTCTGTCATTTTAATGCTATTAATTTTGCACCTGATTAAGCGGGTCTGCTTGACACTTGTCAAAAACGCTACTTTAGTGTAAGCGTACAAAGCACTTAGGGGGTGTATGTGATTAGGGCCTAAAATCGACATTCAAAAAACCGTCAAAGACATTTTGAAGTTGTCTTTGATATGATTTCTCAGCAGCTGATGTTGTTCGTGTTAATTTGATTTTGAGTGATTGCTGTCTGTGTCTGGCTGTTCAATTAAACTAGTCCTCTGGAATCTAGATTGACGGCTCCTTAACATGACAGCGCTACATTACATCAATTTACTCTCCCCCCACCCCCCAGACATTATACTGCATTGCTGCAGCATTTTGAGGTGTTTTTCTAGAAGATATTTTAATTTAAACTGAATGGTGGTTGTTCAAAAGAAGGTTTCACTTTATTTTGATGATCTCTTGATGGTCAACAGAATACATCTGCCATCTTCCATCCATGACAGTGCGACTCCTGTGACCTGTCCCTGAACCCTCAGGTGCGCAAGCGCACCCACTCGCAAAGCAGACAGGCTATATATTTATATATTTTTATGTTTAACATGAAGTACAGGCCTTCCCTGTACGTCACCTAGCAGCAGCACAGCGGCGTGGCACACGTTTCTGGTGTGCAAAGACATAGAAAACACCACACAGCTGACACGCAACAGAAACGCCATGCTCACGGCACGCAGCCAGTGTGTAGCCGGCCTTATAGTCAGTAATAATATAGTTAGATAATAATTTGTTACATTTATATAGCGCTTTTTCTAGGCTCTCAAAGCACTTTACATAGAAAGGGGAATCTCCTCAACCACCACCAATGTGCAGCATCCACTTGGATGATGCGACGGCAGCCATATTGCGGCAGAACGCTCACCACACACCAGCTGATTGGTGAAAAGGAGACAGAGTGATTAGGCCAATCATTATATGGGGATTATTAGGAGGCCATGATGGACAGGGGCCAATGGGCAGATTTGGCCCGGATGCCGGGGTTACACCCTACTCTTTATCGAAGGACATCCTGGGATTTTTAACAACCACAGAGAGTCGGGACCTCGGTTTAACGTCTCATCCGAAGGATGGTGCTATTTGACCGTACAGTGTCCCCATCAGTATACTGGGGTGTTAGGACCCACACAGACCACAGGGTGAGCACCCCCTGCTGGCCTCACTAACACTTCTTCCAGCAGCTACCTGGTTTTCTCACTTGGTCTCCCATCCAGTTACTGACCGGGCTCAGCCCTGCTTAGCTTCAGTGGGAAACCAGTCTTGGGCTACAGGGTGATATGGCTGCTGGTTAGAATGTCTGTGGGGGAGCATTAAAAAGGGTTAGCAGATATTAAGCAGACAGTCTAATAATACTCTAATGAGAGTTAGTTGACATGTAGTTGCAAAGTTATGTATAGTCAACGGAATGTTCAAAAGGGACCATCAAAATAAAGGGTTACCCAAAAGGCTTCTCGAATATTCTATTTTTGACCAGTCGAGAGCTGCAACATCCCCATAGAATGGCAGTTTTAGCATAAACATAATTTTTGCACAGTTAAGCTTTGGGACTTTAGTGTTCAGTGTACAATTCAATTCTAAAATAAATATCCGTATGGCTATTTCTGTCAATATTACACTATTTAAGCAGAGCACATTTATTATGGTTTTGGAACTCATTCCCAAATGCAGTTCCCTCAGGTCAGTTGATAACATTGACACTTAATGAAGGCAGCGAACATGCACAAATCAGGGACTGTTTTTCTCTCTCAGGCTTTTAAAGGGGAGTCAAGGATGCAGGCTTTCCCTGCCCAACTCTACCCTGCAGTGTAACTACGCGCTCCAAATTCTAAAGAGTGGTTCAAATGCCAAATTGTGCTTTTCTGAGACATATTGCCCACACCATGTGGTAACATCGCTGTTTGTGTGTATGCATGTTTGTGCTTATACAGTGGGCTGGTGTCGGCACAACAGATAGTCACGAACCTAGAGGATTCGGTTTACCATTTCAAAGATGCCTGTTTTTTTTTTTCTCTCTAAAGTTTACACACACGCTCGCAAGCGCACTCCCACATGCTGCTTCCTCGGCTTATTGACGTGCAACGTGGGCTGCCGAAGCTGGCGCGAACAGATGGGAGGAACAAACCAGCGCAAAATAAAGTTAAACTAGAACAAAATGACTGCACGAGTGCTGCGGCCGCCCTTTGTTTGCCAGGAAGGTGATCCTCAGCATCTGGGGTTGATGGAACTCATGATTAAAATTACCAGAGGGAATGATTAATATCTTCTTAAAGCGCAAACTTCCAGCTTATCAATCATCTCATTACACCGCAAAAGTTAATTGTCTGCGGGGAGGGTGGGGGTCCCTGAACCGTGAAAAAGTGTCCCGCCCCTCGACATGTTTACTTACAACAGGACAGACCTGGGAACTCAACTTGTTTATCTGCGAGAGTCGATATCAGGCTCAGGGGTATGGCATGTTTCTCTCAAATGTTGAGGTAACAATGGGCTACATGTAAAAGTATCATATTGCGCTCTGTAATTTGAAGTATTTGCTGTTCACAAGTAACGACTGTGTGAAAATTGTTTTGAGTTCCACCTCATTGGTTTCCATATTTTTGTTAAAACATGGGCTAGAAACGGATGTATTTTACTGTTGTGCTTGTAGTGTCTCACGCATGACACGGCGCTCTAAAAATGTGGGGCTCAAGTCAAAAGAAGTTCAACTTCAACGTATCTTTTGCAGGTGTGTTATGAATGTAGATTGGTGTCAGATAGGACGGTTCTGGTGTCTCGGCCGAGGATACGAGGGGGTCTCTCCTCACTCCGCGGCCTGGCGTGCCCTTGCCTCGCCTCCCTCCCCCTGGCTGCCGGTGTGTCCTCCTCTTTGCCCTCTCTGCTCTGCTGCGCTCGCTCCCGTCTCTCTCCCCCACCTCTCTCTGCGTGCCTGCACTGCTTGAGCCAGCTGCTCCCACTTCATCTTCTGCAGCGTCACTAGCTGGGGTATTAATCATGTTTTTCGAGGGGGACACTCTGCTATTTATCTCTCTGACACTTCCAGCATTCGGAGCCCCGTTGCTGGGCACAGCCCATTGAGTAGTAAGATTACACATTACCGCGCTCCATTGCCTCTCCCTGCCCTCTCCATTGACTGGCTGTTCAACAGTGGCATTGCGCTCGCACCATTGGACATAATTTATGCCTTACATGTATGAAAAAGCCCATACCGGTCCTTTTTCTCTCTGCTCTCCCATCTAAGCGCTTTAAGTTGAGCTTAAACGTAGCATGTGGGCCTGTAATTGTTGCTATCCGTCTGTGCCCGAACTACTGTACATCAGCAGGCACTCAGGCTAATATCACCATTACTGTATGTTTACTCACAGCGATGGCACAGAGCAGACCGAGAGATATGAGGCATCAAGCATGTTAGACGGTACTCACTTAGCGGCAGACTGCCAACACGCGGTTGGCCTTTTATACAAGCTGTTAGGTGGGTTCTGTCAGTTCAAGTCTGTCAAGTGTTTTCCTTTACCTGGAAAAACTAAAATTCAGCACTACAGGAGTTTGTGAGCACGCCTTGACTCCAGGCGACGTGACGTTCAGAAGGCCTGTTTGATTATCGCCATTACACTTTGTTACACTGCATTGCTTTTGCATCCATGTATTTATAGCGAATAGACCTCTGTTGGGGGGTTTGGGAGGGGAGGAGCATGTGAATATAATTTCATCCCTCGTTCTCACCGTAATGGATCTATACTTGGAGAATGCTGTCCTTCTGGTTGCAATTGTGTATTAATGATTTCAGCGTGAGGGAATCTGTGGGAATTGAAGCATCTGTTAACTCCAATTACCTTGTGGTGACCTGCTTTCGTAGTCTGAAACAGCAATGAACCGAACTGCTGCGAGAGTAAATAATTCATGTGTTTGAGATCTTAAGCTCAATTTGCTGTTTGTGGTCTGTAAGGAACAATAATAATTTTTAGAAAATCAATTAAAATCAGCAGGATGCTGCTTATAATAAGTCATCATAGGCTTGATTCCCAGAGAGTTTGATTCTAGTTTGATTGAAAATTCTAGTTTTTGCTTTTCTAATTAACTTTTTGTAGTAAAAAAATTGCATTTTTAAAAACTTTTAATTTTGTTGAATTTAAACTTTGATTAATGCTGCTTTCTTGCTTTCAAATTGCATCCTGTTTGCTACAAATTCAATTCAGGAGCACGCATTCTCAATTCATTTTCAATTCATTTCTGAATGGTGCACAACTAATTGCATCAACTGATAAAATTTGTACCTTGAATTAAATGCAAGCAGGATTGCAAAGTTTCAGAAAATTTTAGAAATGTTCATAAAGCTTCCAAAAATTCTGGAAAGTTTCTGGAAACATTGCAACCGTAAATGCATCACTGTGCATTAGTGTTCAAAATTTGGGGATTTTTTTATGTTTCTGAAAGAAGTTCCTATGCTCATTAAAGCTGCATCATAACTAATAAACATTAATATTGTTACATTTTATTTTAAATATATAAATCTATTTTTAAAATCTTGGTGCTCAAGTAACATTTCTATCAATGTTGAAGACAGTTGTGATATTTAATATTTGTCAGAAAGTTCAAAAGAACAACATTTATTTAAGATTTTTTTTTTACACTGGTAAATGACATCACTAGTTGTGTTTCCATCACCCTTCAAATTGCAAAAATTGAAATTGCGAATTGGAAACGCATCAATTTTGCAAAAACACCTATATATCGCAAAAACGTTTTTACTCTCGCATGAGGTGGTTTTGCAGGAATTGTTTGCAAAACTGCAATGGAAATAGTTTTTCCACATTTACAGGTTACCTGGTAGGATGACGGATTGCTGCCACATACATATTTTTTTCCAGTCAATTATGTCATCAGAACACAATGTTATGCGTTTCTTATCTCCTAATAAGGACAGTGGTGTTACTTTAACTTAGTAATGACGGACCCCAGTGCAGCCACAAATATCAACAATCCATAGGTTGATGAATCTGTATTTAAACTGGATCATTAATGTAGTAGAAATGTGAAATTATTTTTGAATTTGGTGCCTTCTAGACTGAGAAAAGACAGAAAATGTATTTTTGTCTCATGAGAATGGAAGACAACAAATCCCAGAATGCTTCGTTGCCCTACGAGGCCACTCCCAAAGCCACCGCTACTGGATTACTGTGACTGTGAGAACAGACACTACAAATAAATACTGAACTTGTCTGTTCAATATAATGAGTGAGTGGCCATCCTGACATTCTTGGTTTGCTTCTTATTTATTAAATATACAGGCAATTTGTTGATGAAACCTTGATCAAAATTAAAATACAATTTATACAAAACAAAATTCACTTCAAATAAGTTCTAGAAAATAAAACTCAATAAAGTATTCAAAATCATGTGACCCCAAGTCTCCAGACATATTGCGCATATATATATATTAGGGATGTCAATTTTCACAAATTCCCATGATCGATCGTCGTTTAAATTAACGATCAATTAATCGATTAATCGTTAACCATAATACTGAAATATGCGTCTACAGCAGTGGCTTATAGCCGACAGCATGACAGTAGGCCTATGTGCAATGCTGCTCAAAACGCCATGTTCTTCACCAAATGAATGAGAAGGATTTTTTTTTTATCTAAACAAAGAGCTATGGGATTGTAAAATTAGTCGATGTTATTTATAATTTAATTAAATGACTTATTTAATAACCAAATATAACATGTAATACAACACGAACGCCGCCTCAGATCTGTTATTCAGAATTTGTGGACGCACTTGCAAGAGCAACGTGCTGAAACGTCACCAAAACTCAGTTAATTCAAAACGATTTATTAAAATATTGTTTTCATTAATGTTATGTAATGTGACAGTCCCAATCATAGTTATTATTAGTCGTGCTGCTGTTTGAACTGCGTTAGCTGAAGCTGATGCGCTGAATCAACACTGGTTACACTGAAGCTCTTAGCGCATTATTTAACTCAACAAAAAGCTTCCTATATGAGATTAATCAGATTTATATAAAGTTAACAAAATATTACAAATTATATATCTTCACAAAATGATGCGAATGGACAAGTGAACTTGAATTTAGTTGCTGATATTCATATTCAGAATGGGAGACGCGTGGTGTTCACGCGCTCTAGGACGCTCTGAACACGGCACCTAAACCCAATGACTTTACAACCATTTATTAAAATAGCGTTCTCATTTCTGTTATATAATATGACTGTCCCAATCATCGTTATTATACATTGCTCTGTATGCGCTAAAGCCGAAGCACTGAATAAAAACCGGTAGCCATCACTGACTGAAGCCATTTGTTAGTGCGTTTTATTTCGCTGAAAGAAACGCATCCTATATGATTGATCACATATATAACGTCACAAAATAAATGTAATATTACAAATTACTTCAGCACAATCTGATGCGAATGCACAAGTGAACTTGAACTAAGTTAGATGCGCGAGTCAGAATGCGTGACATGTTGTGCACGCGCTCTTCCTGGATCAACACAATGAAACACACGGCAAATAAACCCAAATAATTAACAATCACAATGATTTATTACAATAGTGTTCTCATTAATGTTGTGTAATATGACAGTCCCAATCATAGTCATTATTAGTGCTTTTGGAGCTGCACGCTGAAGCTGATCATCGCCACGCTTTTACTACCGCTCACCTCTAACGTTAATTATTAACCAAATGCATCCGTATGAGATAAATCAGCTATAGATAGGCCTGCACAAAATAAACACAATATTACAACTTACATTTGCACAAAACAAACGGCTGCGAATGCACATGCAAGCTTGCAGTCATGATGAAGGTGTAACTCCAGCTGTAAAATGGTCCCAAATAGAATTCGGGCACGCTCGCATCATTTTTCCTCCCGTTTCCTCACGCACGCGCATGACCCTGCTTAATCGATGATCGATAAGTCTTATCGATCAAATGTCTTATCGACAATTAATCGATCATCGATTAATCGTTGACATCCCTAATATATATATATATATATATATATATATATATATATATATATATATATATATATATATATATATATATATATATATATATATATATATATATATATATATATATATATACACATACATACACACATACACACATACACACATACATACATACATACATACATACATACAGCAGTTTTCAGTTCTTTCCACAGATTCTCGATTGGATTCAGGTCTGGACTTTGACTTGGCCATTCTAACACCTGGATACGTTTAGTTTTGAACCATTCCATTGTAGATTTTGCTTTATGTTTTGGACGACTTATCCGTCCCAGTCTCAGGTCTTTTGCAGACACCATCAGGTTTTCTTCCAGAATGGTCCTGTATTTGGCTCCATCCATCTTCCCATCAATTTTAACCATCTTCCCTGTCCTTGCTAAAGAAAAGCAGGCCCAAACCTTGATGCTGCCACCACCATGTTTGACAGTGGGGATGGTGTGTTCAGGGTGATGAGCTGTGTTGCTTTTACGCCAAACATAAATTTTCATTGTTGCCAAAAAGTTCAAATTTGGTTTTATCTGACCAGAGCATCTTCTTGCACATGTTTGGTGTCTCCCAGGTGGCTTGTGGCAAACTTTAAACGACACTTTTTATGGATATCTTTAAGAAATGGCTTTCTTCTTGCCACTCTTCCATAAAGGCCAGATTTAATACATTTGCTTTTAATAAATGTTGTACATTGAAGACTCTGTAGTTTTAATTTAAGCCTACATTTATTCATTAAATTTCATACTTAAATGCTACTGTACATCTCTAAGCTGCTACTGTAAATCTTTATATATATTTATTTTATATTATATTGTATAATACCCTTTAACACTGGGAATGTGTACAAGGTTTTATTTAGGTAAAGTTTTAAGTTTAAGAAAGGGTTTTCAAGTCTTTTAAGTAAAATAATGAAAGAGTATTTCAATAAAAAACATTATCTGTTCCTGTTGCCTAAGAATAGAATAGCAAAAAAATACGAACCGAACCAAAAAACCGTGGTTAAAAACCGAGGTATATATTGAACCGTGGAATAACTGTATTGTTGCATCCCATATATATTATTTAATGCAGTTGTTATTTTTCGGTGTAAATTATTTAATTTTATTGTTAGCAGCCCTTATAGTGTCTTAATTTAGTTTAATGTATTGATCAAATTTAACAATATAAAATTAAACCTGAAGCATAGCCTATATTTAATAAGATTAAGGGGGAAATTCCCTTTATAAAAGTTAAAAATATCACAAATTTGAAATGATTCAATAAAAAATCACAAATATGCAGATTTCAATATGTCAAAGCTGATTGAACACTGGTGAGAATATTGCTTCAGAATAAATTATAGTTACAAAACCCACACAAAATAAAAAAAAATATCAAACTTTTTTTTTTGAAGTGAAGGAACGATTTACTTGTCCGAAAGACAAGCACATGAACATGCTTAATGTCAAGCCCTGATATATATATATATATATATATATATATATATATATATATATATATATATATATATATATATATATATATATATATATATATATATATATATATATATATATATATATATATATAAAATGAACATAGCCTATTTTGTTTCATAGTAAGGCTGTGTTTTCTTTAACCCATGGCCTGATGAAGAGGCCAGCGATTGATTGTTATTTTAAATTTTTTCCTTTATGACAGTGCAATCAACTCATAATACTCCTTAATTTTTAGGCATACAGATAAGTGCAAGACACAGTTATAAACTATAAACTGTCTACTTTTAGACAGTTGTGTACACACACAAGAACAAAAAAAGTGGATTCAGGGAGCAGATTATTTTGCATGCACTCCGCTCCAAATGCTGTCTTCATTTCAAAAATGTATTTTATTTTATTTTATTAAAAGCTAAGTTTTTCATTTCAAAAGCATTTCGAAATTCAGTTCATAACATAATTAGAGGAATCCTGGAGTCTAAACACAAACTGCCACATTATCATGAAGACCTTGAAGCAGATCTGAGGGAGAAACATATGGGATCAAATTCCCACCGATTGATTTGCAGTCAAGCATAAAAAAATAATAAGCATGAATCAAAATTTAAAAAACCCCCTAAAACATCTATAATAAAAAATAATAGAGTCCTAAGATTATATTCATTACAATAAAATAATGCATTTCCTTGCCGATACAGTGATAGAGAGCGCGTTATACTCGTAGCTGAAGTCAACAGTGGCTGGCTGAACTGAGCGGCACGACTCTAGACGAGACTGTGACGTCAACTTCTCTCTTCGATTGATTGGCTACGGGATGAGCTGTCAATCTAGAGCTAGTGGACCAATGGTGATGCTAAGACCCGCCCCTGATTTACATGAAACTCGAACTGCAACATTTGGAAACGCAAGCGCAGAATGCAGAAACAAGAGCAAAGGAGAAAAGAGCACAGACATACAAAAAATGAAAATAAGTGCAGAAAACATGATTTTGTGTGCGATTCAGATAATTTTGAATTCATGATTCAGTTTTCAGCAATATAATTTTAAACTTGTTTAAATGTTTGACTCACGCTTATTATTTGTATTTCTATGACCGCATTGTTTGTGATTCTGCATTGATTTTTCAGTTTTGTGCGTTATATTTAAACATGTGTAAAATTTTGATTCTTGCTTATTTTTTTATGCTTGACTGCAATTCAATTGGCGGGAATTTGAGCCTATAGAAACACTCACAAACACCTCATATACGTACCGCTTAAGTAGCCTATAAGGGGCTTTCCTTGTCATTTAATGCTTCGATAATACACACGTCTCCTTCCAATAAAAATAATGGCTAGTGCAGTGGATGGGATATACCAACCTACAAACATACGTGGCATAATTTCTGGAATGACCTATCATTTTAGTTTTAGTTGCATAACTTCAGTTATTAGAAACAGTCATTTCGCAATTATTATTTTTTTTTTGCAATAATCTGTAATGGAAATGTGGCTACTGTCACTTTATGCATTTAATTGAATAAAAGTAGTATATTCCTTAAGTCTTTTGAATGGTATAGTGTACATGTAAAATGTACATGAAATCAACCTGTAACACTGACTGTGAAATGACCCGGGTTAAAATAAGTCAATATTCAGTGGGGTCACTTGTATGGCTGGCAGATGGCTGTGATGGGCCAATGAGAGAAGCACATGGAGTCATTTCAGGGTTGAATGAAAGTGTCTGTTCCTCATGTGGTTGGAAGTCTGGTTTCACATTTTGAAGTCAGAATAGTTTTTTAAAAGCAAAGGTGCGTATTTTTTTGGACTTTTCTGTCTTGCGCTCTCTACACTGATATTTGGAAAACGCGGTCACCTCCTTACCTCTATCGGTTCCTCCAGAGTTGGCTCTGTGGTCCTGTATTGTGTTTGAAAGAATATAGATGCACATTTCCCATACTAATACCACCTGACATTCTAGAGGAACCTGAATCATTTCATGGTAATTTGCCCTTCACTTATCTTGTAAATCTTTGTGAAAAAAGTGAGGGGGTGATAGGTGGTCATTAACAAGAGAAAACAGCCCGGGGCAGCTCATGGGTTTAAGAGATCACCCCCCCACGTTCTTCTTTTCCATTTCCTCTCTGCATCTACTCCCTCATGGCAGAGAAGTTGGAGCACAAAGTTACAGGAGATGTAAAAGAAGAGTACGGCTTAGGAAAAGAACATTCTAGCCATCCTATCAGCATGTGAGCATGCTGTATCACTTTCCAATCATAACTGTTTTCTTTGGCCTGCGGACTCCAATGGGCCTCCAGAGAAGTGATTACAGTCAAATAGAAAATCCAACCCATAAACTTTTTTTTTTTCCTCTCTTCCCCCTTTTCTCCCTCTCTTGCCTTTCTCGGGGGACTCATTGAAGGCACATATGGTTCAAATTCCTAGTGTGAAATAGGCCTAAACACCAATTATTTTATGGTACAAACACAGGGGAAAGATTTTCAGGCTTGTAACTTCTTACTGTAGATTAGCCTTGCTTAAGTTTTCTTCTGTGTAAAAAGGGAAATAGAAAGGATATTTTATTGCAGACTTTTATGTGCGAGTTATTTCAGCTCCCCTTTATTTCATCCCTGTGCTTTTATAGTGCTGTGTCACTGCAGGCCCTCCTCACTCCTGGCTCTTCAAGGAAAATCTTAAACAGGAAATAGCCACATCAGTACGGAGGGGGGTGACATGACCGCTTGCATAGCCTGTAATTGGTTGATTTCTGAGGCATGTGAAATGGGGAAAGTTGAGCAGGCTAGTTAAATAGGAGCATAACACCCAAAAATGACTGACTGACGCGTGTGAGCTCACGCTGGTCATGCACTGATCTTTTATGCTTTCTGACATGTCCTAATATCACAGTTCATGTTCTGTTGGGATTAAGTTTTGTTAGATTTGAAAGTGTTAGGTTGATGGCATAGTCCACCCAAAAATGAAAATGATTTACCAATATCAATGTTTTCTATGCCAAAAAAAAAAAACACTTTAAAAGTTGCCAATATGGTGTGGCTGCACCAAAGTGTGTGTGTGTGTGTGTGTGTGTGTGTGTGTGTGTGTGTGTGTGTGTGTGTGTGTGTGTGTGTGTGTGTGTGTGTGTGTGTGTGTGTGTGTGTGTGTGTGTGTGTGTGTGTGTGTGTGCGTGCGCATGCACATATACATATATATTTTTCCCAACCTGGTAACAAGAAATGTTTCTTGATTGCCAATTTAGCATATTAGAAGGATTTCAGAAGGATCATGACACTGAAGACTGCAGTAAATTTTGCTTTCCAATTGGGAATAAATTAACATCTTACAACAATTTAAAAGTCCTGTTTTCTGTTTTTAAATGTCACTCTTTTTACTGCAAATACAGCTGTGGTGAATATAAGAGACTTGATATAGTATATCTGATTGCTGCTTAACAGTGGCTTTTATAGTTATCTTTTTAATAATTTTTTTTTACAAATAAACTTATGCCGTTATCTTGTTCTGTAAATTGCTCACAAATCTTAAGATAGTTTGATAAACTCTTCCGTTTTCACACAATATTAGTTGTTTTCATGCCTTTTATAACAATGCACAATTTCATGCTTTTCATGTTCTTTCCTCCCCATATTGCATGCTAACTGTGACTTGTTTAATAATGTGCAATATCCTCTTTATGTTGGGTTTCCATCTACCCAAGTAAACCTCTAAAACTATTTAACAAAGCTGTCTGAGATCAATACCAGTTATCTAAAAATATATGGACAAATAAAACAAAAAAAAATCTTTGAAAAAACAAAAAATCGGAATGTTTATTGTCGTGAAATCTTACTGATGTCACTTTCTATTCTGTGTGTGTGTGTGTGTGTGTGTGTGTGTGTGTGTGTGTGTGTGTGTGTGTGTGTGTGTGTGTGTGTGTGTGTGTGTGTGGCATAAAACAGTTTTCTTATTTTTTCATTTTAATATATATTGTAAGAATGTGATACTCTGACATCATTTTAATGAACAGAAAGATGAATATTGCTGCTTGCATACTACAATCCAATTTATTCAATCAACACTTATAATCTGCCAATTATAATCTCCAGAATGTGTCAAAACGTCTTGTCAAGTACAAATACGGTGTTGTTGTTGTGCACTTGCTATGGTCACCATGTAGTTCTAAATTAAATACAACCTGTAAACATGGGTGTTAGGAGAAGATAAGCAGCACTGAAGCTGTGGTCTTTCTCGACTGGCGTCTGCAGAGGTGCTGTGAGTGTGCCTCTCACATGAAAGCCCCTGCTCTGCTCTCAAAAAGCCAAGAAATGGAGCCCAGAACAGCACTCTGATAACAAGGATCTGGCTTCAAACATTGACAAAGGATAACATCAAATGCCCCTCTGTATGTGTGAGTGTGTATTTGAGTGTGTTTGTGCATGTCCTTGGACATGCCCTATCTGTAGACCCTCCACATTTTACCCTTTAATGATACTGTACATGGTCGTGGCCACGATATAAGGACTTAGATTCACCTCTCTTTTGATGAACTGAAAATTTCAGCAGAAGAAAGGAGGCAACATTTTCTAGAGGAATTCTCTGAAGGCAGGAAGATGAAAAGGGCAGCAATGACTGTCTGTTGAGAATGGTATCATAGGTACCCAAGCTCAGATAGAAAGCTCCATTCTTCTGCTGCAATTTAGGACATCAGCAGCCCACAAAATCACAGTTGTTTTCAGGACTTTCAATGAGAGCATTGTTTGTTTAAGACACCTGTACCCGTTTTAAGCACTTTGAAGCCCCTTCTTTTTTTGACATACAGAATTTGGTGAGCGGTGCAGTAGCCACAATACTAGCAATTAGGGTGTTCACCCACAAATAAAAATCCTGTTATCATTTTCTAACCTTTTATGTTGTTCCAAATCTGCATGCATTTTTTTTTGAGGTGAATATTCTGGCCATTCATTTCAATAATAAGTAAAGACTAGACCTGTAAAGCTTCAAAAGAGATGCAAAATCTCCATAAAAGTGTTATTAAAACAGTCCATACTACTTATAAATTATATATGCCATATTTTCCAAGTCTTCTGAAGCCATATGATAGCTTTGTTTAAGAAACAGGCTAAAGGTCATTATCCACTGACAATCTGCTTTAACTACAAAAACAAATCAATGCAATTCAAGAAACAAATCGTGTAGTGCTCAATTTGTATGGACTTTATTTTTATTTATTTTTTATTATTTTGGTTATTTTTTTTTTAATTTTTGTTGCTTAAAAGCCCCAGCCCCAGGATATGATGATATTTGTCCAAGATACAACTTTGAAAATCGGGAAAATCTAAATATTAAAAAAAATCGCCTTTAAAATTGTCCAAAATAAGTCCTTAGCAATGAATATTACTAATAATATTTTTGTGTATATATATATATATGTTAGGAATCTTCATGGAACATGATCTTTACCTAAAGTCCTAATGATTTTTGGCATTAAAAAAAATAATAATAATTTTGACCCAAATGTATTTTTGGCTATTGCCACAGATATATAACCATTCAACTTATGACTGGTTTTGTGGTCCAGGGTCACATATATTACGCAAATAGTAACTTGTATATATATGACCAGGATGATATTTTGTTCACTTTGTTTCTCACATATTGGTTTGGAACATGAATAAATGATTTTAAGTTTTAGTGAACTATTTCTTTAAAGAACTATGATTATCTCTTTTTACAGGATGGTTTATTGTGCCACATACTATTATTTCACCACAGGCATATTCAATATGAAATTCTTTGCATGGCTTAAACAGCAGTTATATGTAAATAGATAGGGAGATAATTATGCTTCCCTATTGAGTTTTCACCTTTTTTCCCCCCTATTCTTTGTGATTATTTTGCCTGAAAGTTTGCCAAAACCCTAGGAACTCAAAGCGAAATCAGGGCAGAAATAATGCTCTAGCATGATGAATCACCTCAATCTCACAAAGATTCCTGGAGGATGAAGGGTTCCTCTGTTACCAAATCTCCTGTTGATTCTGATCCTGGTGTGTAACACATTGACCCTTCTTTTCCCGCCTCACTGACACACTCTTCTCTCCAGCATCTGAGCCTCATCTTATCTTGCAGTTGGGGCCATCCAAGCCTTTGCAGAATAAAAGCAGCAGTTGTCTTATATTCACTATGCCTGAAATGGAGATTGTCCATACTATTTTCAGTACCCCTTGATATGCATGATTGTATGAGTCCATGTCTCAAAACAATGCATTTATGTGCTCAGCTGTCCCTGAAGTTTGCCTGCCAGTGAATGTAAGATGGAGGTCATGAGGTGTGATATTTGACATACATTATTTTGCATAAAGGCTGATACACAGTGCTATACAGCAGATTCAGTCTAATTATATTTCATTATTAATTAACACAGAACATCTGCATGTTTGATCAGTGTAATTGTTTAACAGGTCATGTGTGTGTAACAGGTTGTTCATTATAATATCTGAATGGAAATTACCTTTGATTGTTGTAGATTTCAGATTTCTAAAATCCTTTATTACTTATATTTTAATGTATTTTTGTATGTACATGTATATATCAAAATACAATATTATTACTTTTAGCATCATTATTCCAGTCACATGATCCTTCAGAAATCATTCTAATATGCTGATTTAGTGTTAAATTTTCTTTCAGTGGAGGAAGAGTTTTTTTAATTATTATTTCATGAATAGAAATATCTATAGAACAGTATTTCTTTGAAATATAAATATTTTGTTACATTGTAAATTTCTTCACTATCAGCACTATAATCAATTTTATGTATGCTTGCTAAATATATGTAGTATTATTTTTAAATCTTACTTGTTCCAAACATTTGGAAGGTCATTTATATTCCTTATGATTGTTTTTCCCTAACCACAAACTTATTTAAACTAACTATACTTAACTTCTCACTTCACAATTGTGCTGAACTCCAAATGAGATTTCTTTTCTTCTTGTCTTTACACAGTTGCAGATATCAGAGAGGAGTCTTAAACAGAAGAAATTCTATTTAAAAAGAAGAAGATGGAGAATTATCGATCCCTTATCCCGAAGGTGTCCGCCGTATGCAGATGTCCCCAAGGTGCACCAGAGAAGGTAAATTAAGCCCTTAAATGTGCAATTGGCAATAATGAGCTATCATTACTCAAATTACAGCAAGCACTGATTGGGTTTAAAGTAATGAAGAAAACAACATGATCAATCATCATCAGGTCCTGAGAGCGCCGGGGTGGTGGCCGAGTCCTGCACCCGTATAGCTGGAGCAGAGCTCCATCTTCAGGAGCCAGACTGGAGCAGATACAAGAGCCCTCCAGCACACGAACACATGTGAACATCCTTTATGAGATTACAGTGGAACCTCAGATGCTGCCCAGCACACGGAGATCATATCATATATATGGCAGATGTCCACCTTTGTCATCTCACTGAGGCAAGTTTGCTCTCCTCTGTCATTGTCATGTGTTCAAATAAGTATCAGTCAATACTATTATCACTCTTAAAAGGATAGTTCACCCCAAAATGTAACTCTTCACATAATTTACTCATCCTCAGATTATATAATCACCATAACTGTTTGGTAACCAGCATTACAATTGTTTTTTTTAAAACTTGGTTTATAGTTTTAGAACAACGAAAATGATGGTAGAATTTTTGGGTGAACTGTCCTTTCAAGAAGTAATCATATTAATACATTATCTCTATCGCCCACCCTTTATTTTAAAAGCTCTCTTTTGACATTGTTACCTGGAGATTGAATTGCTTTCGAGAAAGGATATATTAAATAGTAGTTTTTTATAATCCAGGTTTTACACTGCAAAGCACTAGCACCACCTATTATCATTTTAATACACCGCCACACTTATTTCAGTCTGACTGCTGACAAAATGATTTTCTTAAATAAGTAGTTTTAGGAACGAGAAAGTCATTTATGATACAGTTCACCAACCGATAACTCAAAAAAGATAAGGGAGTCACATAATGGAGTGAATTTAAGTCATATTAGGAGGAGTATGCAGATGAAGGCCATAGAAAAAAATGTGTGTGGTGATTAAATGATTTTTATGAGAAAAATAATATAGACTGTGTGGGACAGTTAGTTTCATGAATGCATGCTTTTTAATGCCTCTTATGGTTCGAGAGATTCATGAACCTCAGCTTTTAGGTATAGAGAGAGAATTCAGCCTGGTGGTGCACATGGACTTCTCGAATGTTTCGTCTCTACACTCTTTGGACGTTCTGGAACAAAGTTTTCTTGCAGATCCAATGGTGGCCTGGCATTAGTGTGCATGAAGGCTTCTGAAGTTGCCATCATCAATAATGAGGTCTCATTTACACAAATTACTCCGAACGCTGATTAGGTATTATCTAACGGCAAGGGCCACCTCGATCAATCATCATCAGTGCACAGAGCGTCGATGGACATCAAAAGGTTAACCCAGATCCAATGGGCCCCTGGCAGTGTCAGCACAAATCACTACGGCAGGGCCGCCACGCTGTCGATAGAGCAGCTAGACAATTAGGTAATGATTAAAATAGCTGCACACAGGAGTCAATAAGAAAATGAGCCATCCCGGCATAATTTTAGAATGATTTGTTTACCGATCTATATGGAAGCAGGAAAATAGGCACTCGAGTGCAGTGATTGAAAGCCAGCCTGCTTCCTGAGTGTCACTATAGTGAACTTTTCAGAGTTGTACTTTATGTGGCTGAGGTCTCTAATTGAGGGTTGTTTGCATGGGGCTGTGTTATACCTTTTACTTTGGAGTGTCTAACATTGATATGTTAATAACCGCTTGTGAGCTTCCAACTAAATGCTACATTTTTAAGTAGTGGGACAGTAATTATGCTCTTTTCATAACAGTGTAGCTTTACCAGTTATAAGATACTTTAGGCCAGATTTACTAACAGCTTGCGCCAGCACAAACCCTCTTTTGGCAATAAAAAAATGTCCGGATGTATTAATGCCTCGCAGTAAAAAATATAGCGCTGAACAGGCGTGGACAGGGTTGTTTTTGTGGCTGACCTTATTGCACGCAGACAAAAAAATGTGGTTCTTCTGCGGTTCTTTGTATGGAATTCCAAAGCTGCCAAAATTTTAAATAAGTAAATACATAAATGTGCAAAGAAATGTAAAAAAAAAAGCAAAAATAAATAAATTGCATAGAAAAGCTAAATATAATAAATAAAAAAATATTTATAAATTTATTTCCCTATGTACAGATGTATTGATTTACACATTTATTCATTTTTACATTTATTTATTTATACATACTTTGTTTTTTATATTTCTTTGTCCGTAGTGTAATGAGGAGGGCGTGGTTTACCTCAGACATAGCAGTCGAGCTCACAGTAGGTGAGGGCGAAGCGTTGAGGCCACAGTGACACCTTGTGGTGTGGCTGAAGTACAATAGGTTATAGCCTACTGACGTTAATACTGTCTGTGATAAATGGCTTGGATAGGTATGGCTCCAGACATGGCCGTTACAGTAGGACAGAGGAGAATGGGGTGGTTCTTTGATTCTACGTAGCACCATTTGACAAAGGTGCTGTATAGCATCTTTACAGATGGGTATTAAATAGCATTTAAAGTGGTCCCCCTGTGATTACAAGCCAGTGAACCAATTTTAGTGATAATTAGCCCCATTTTTGTGCATATGCATTTGTAGTAGTTTCCCTTTTCAGAATGTTTCCCATTTCAAAGTGAAGTATTTAAATGAACCAAATAAAGTTATATTTACTAGTATTTACACCCTCGTTTTACATCTTAAGTCTTAAACCAGACTCTAATTTGCACAGCTCTTGGTAGATTGCTTTTTTATGGGATTGCACTCACGTTAATTTGCCCTGTTTAGTAAATCTGGCCCTTTATATAACAAGTACAGTTGCACCTGAGACAAATGTGCTCAGCTAAATAATCTTTTTTTCCTTATATATATATCTCATAAGCAGCAATTCTAAACATTCTTTTCTCATAGCAATTCAATTTATTGAAGTGAATTACAATCAGCTTAATGACCACCTATGGTGAAAATATAAATTATGTATATGTTTTTTTTATATACTATTTTATATATTTTTTATAATAACAAAATTTGAATAGACAAACCATGTACAATTTCATCAGTCAGCACAATTTTCTCCTTAAATCTGCAGTGTACCAAAGACTAAAAATAATATGCCAGTATTTTCTACCTTCACAAACATGTAACCAATCTACTTGCTGTGATGTTCAAAACGTTGCTAGTAGGCAGTCGTCTGACTCTGAGATGGTGAGAACATGGTTTGTGTAATATTAGCAACACATTAACACCTGTTTGATAACATAGTCAAACCAAAGACTAATCATATCAATTGCCATTATGTGTCCGAAGTTATAGTGCAATACATAAAACACATTACCATTCTGAAACATTGACTTGTATATAGATGGCCCTGTATAATTAGCCCTTCCTCTTCTTCTGAATCAGTTTCTGGTTCAAACGTTTATGGCTGAATGAAACCAATATTTCCACTTTTACTAGCATTTGCTACAATGGCGAGTGGATTAGGTACTTCAAGCTGGTGTGATTGAGCGGAGGCGGGGACTAATTTACAAGAGTTACATTGAAGCTATTTTAAGGCATGAAGAAATGATTTGAACGGGGGAAAAACATTTAAATATATCATTTGATTATCAAAGATGAGTTTTAAAGGAATAAATTATTGACTGCAGGGGGACTTTAAATGGACCTTGTATAAAATGTTTGGTTATGAAAACGATTGTTTTGTGCCATTTAGTTTAATTTATATCTTCAACCCTCATCCTTCACCTGTCACCCCTACATTGTTTTTTTTTAACAAAAAATGTATTGTATTTTATATTTTGTAATTATACAAATGCATTGCCTCCATAAATAACTTTTGTTAGCTACTTAGCTACTATTTATTTGTACCTGCAGTCTGCATGAAATCAAAATGGGTCCTGTTTACTATGTTAGTGCATGTTACTAGTTTTGTGGTAAACCATATTTCTGTGCAAGATAATGGCCGCATGTTTAACGGGGTAGCCCTGACATGTTTTTCCTAGATATCACTTTTTTCCCCCATTGTGAACCATTTCTTACGCTGATCAAAGCATTAGCATATACTAACATGGTCTAAGGTGGGATGTATATGTTTTCTGGGCCTCTCTCTATCTCTCTCTGTGTGTGTCTGTGTGCGCTGCGTGCGTGCGTGTGTGTGTGTGTGTGTGTGGCTGACATGTGTAGTCGTGGGTCAGAGCTGCTGTTTGGAGCCTTGCAGAAAAGAACAGTTGGCAGTCATCATGCTGGAATAAGAGAGGTGCTAATGATGACTGTAACAGGAAATGATGGACAGGATCACATCTAAAAATAAGAGAAGAGCTTGATCGGAGTGGGAGTGTTGTTTAGATCTTGACATGAAATGAAGAGAGCCGTTGGTGAACTTTTCAAGACACGGTCTCTTACTCCTTAAATAACCTGCAGTTCAGTGTACTAGCGCTAGAAGCATTTGCTTGCACAATAGAGCATCCATTTAAATAAACTTTTATATTTACAATATTGTAAGGAATGGTAAATGGCAAAATTCTTCATTTCAATTAGCGTGTTTCTATAAACAGGAGAATGTGGACTGTGAATCTAAACAGGCTTCCTTTCCCATCATGTTGTCCCAGTCCAGGCAGTCAATTTCGCTGATTTGAATAAGGAAATGAAAGGGCATCTTGTCACCCTCAGTGTTTGACTACTTTCTAATATAGTAGGTGGGGGTATGAACATGTGTCACCTAATTTTGGGTATTATTTGCACTGCATTGTGGAGGAAGTGATGGCAAATATGAGAGTGAAATGAGAGAATAGAAGGTCTAGTTGGGGTCATATTGCATATCCTCACCTGCACACATAACAAAACTGTTCTGTTTTGCGGCCTTGCTGCTGTAGTTCTTAACTGACAATAGTTATTCATCATTTTTTAGCCGGCTGAAGGAAAATTTCCTTGAGGTGCTTATTTACTGTAAAACACAGTTATACATATTTTTTGTTCCAGGAAATGGGAGTAAATTGGCCCAAACATCCATTTGTGGTGCTTTCTTTTTTCTTTTCGGGTAATCTTTGTGAAACATTACCCCGTTGAACAGTTGTAATCACAATTTTTGCATCTAAATCTGAAATGGAGTAAAAAAAGGGGATAATTGCTTTATGATGGAGTGACAGCTTTGCTTCTTTCCTTCCTCTTCTAATACACTTGGATGGCTCAACAAGGTACTGAGATGATTTTTTTTGTCTTAAATTACTTGAAAGAGAGCTTTGCACTCTTCCTGCACGCTAACTGCTATCAGAAACGGAAGCTCCAAATCCCTTTGGTTGAAATCCAGTGGTGATAATTTCATTGAAAACATGTTTTGCGAGAAGAAAATAGCATTATTACCTAGTTATGTGGATTATCGTGTCCAAAAGGCCTTTGATGTGCACAACCACTGAAACACAGCTTCTGATCTTTGGGGGCCAGAATGTGTGGATCAGATACAATTGGGGGAAAAAGCCCTTAATTTCAAAGATCACAATATGAGGTCTTGCATTTCAAATCATATCACAAGGAGGCTCAGAATCCCCTGGCCCCTGGAGAAAGTGAACCCAAAGATGTTCACATACTTTCTTTATTTTCTTTATTAATACCTTATTTTATTTGAGTTTACTGAGGTTAAGGTTAACTGTAAAATATTAGCATTCATTCTGCTGCATCTAAACCATTGGATCCATTCGTAACCAATACGATTTTTATTTCCCTCAATACATTGGACATAATTAGATAGATTTAATATGAGTAAATAAAAAGTGCTATACCCATAAGAAAAATTGTTAATTGCACATAAAATGATTTGAAATATGAAGAGTATTATCATCTGCACAGCATGAATCTTCCTTGTACTCTGGTTTGGTTCCAACCAAGGACTTTTCAACAAATAATCACTATTTAATCTGCTCCGTCTAAGATTATCTGACCCCTCACCATTCTCATTATATCTAAGTCTATACACAGTGTAAGCTGTTCTGTGAAAGCTGTTACCCGTGTCAGCTGGCAGTCTCTTGTCCTCTCTGCCTCGATCAGAGCAGGGGAGCGGCCACCTCTCTGTGTGTATCCTCCTCTCCAAACGGACTCCTCCCGGTAGGGTCCGCTAAATGGATAAGATCTAATAGCCTGGAACAAACACTGTGGTCACCTTCTCTAATGGATGCCAGTGGGGAAGTACACTAATTCAGTATGATTTGAAGAAGATAGGAGAGGATGTTTTTTCTTTTTCTTTTAGAGAAAGATTAAACTCCTGTGCTTCTCAAATGCCAAGCCATCACGCTGTTCCTGCTCTTCAGTGCTTGAATACGGTTACAAGTGTTATTACTCCCACCATTTAAGAGGCCTGATCCGGAGAGATTATTATATTAACCACAGGGCACTAGTTTTCTATCCGGGATGATAGCTGTCATTCTAGGGGTGATCGTCCAATCTGTTGCCCCAGCTTCTTAGATGGCAAGTGACTTACACGGGTTATGGCCTGTGGTTTTATATTTGCAATGAGTATATTTTTTTCATTATTTCAGACAGCTCACTTTTCGCTAAGAGAAAGTGTCAAAAATATTGATATTTCAATATGTACCGATATGTCTGAAACGGTTCCAATACTCCTTTCTGCAGTATCGATACACTGATACCAGCTGCGCGTTCTCACTTACGCGCTCTTATCTCAGATGGTGAATTGACACCCACCCACCTCCTGTCACTCTCTCGACTCATTCGCTGCAGTTGAATAGTGCTTGTATTGCGCATCATTTTAGTCATTTTCGCAGGTTTTGCACTCACCAAAAGTTTTGTAGTTGAAAACAAAAGTTGAAACGTAAATAGCTGAGATTTTTTTTTTTTTACTTTGGATCTGTGCGTTAGCTCTTACAGTGATGACATTTTAGTCATTTTCGCAGGTTTTGCACTCACCAAAAGTTTTGTAGTTGAAAACAAAAGTTGAAACGTAAATAGCTGAGATTTTTTTTTTTTTACTTTGGATCTGTGCGTTAGCTCTTACAGTGATGGCAGCCTAATAAACCTGCTGCTGTCTGTCATGTTAAAAAAAGAACAAAATACAAATGTATTTCTTCCCAGCTGTGTTATTTACAAGCATTATTGACAGTTTACTCTCTTTTTTTCCTTTTTTGTAAATGTAGTTTAACAATTTAAATAAAGCCTCCCTGTCCTCTGTAAAAGATATTACAACAAAATTACCCACATTTTCAACAAATTATGATAACAAATTATCCGTATGGCAGTTTGATAGTTTTCTCTGTGATATGAAATGGCATTGAATATCTATATTTTCAAGGTATCACTACCTAGCAACACTCCATCCATCCATCCATCCATCCATCCATCCATCCATCCATCCATCCATCCATCCATCCATCCATCCATCCATCCATCCATCCATCCATCCATCCATCCATCCATCCATCCATCCATCCATCCATCCATCCATCCATCCATCCATCCATCCATCCATCCAAAACGCA
Organism: Pseudorasbora parva; assembly: GCF_024679245.1. Lineage (NCBI taxonomy): Eukaryota > Metazoa > Chordata > Actinopteri > Cypriniformes > Gobionidae > Pseudorasbora > Pseudorasbora parva. The sequence continues at coordinate 37,544,552 of NC_090187.1, read as the reverse complement.
ATTCCCAATTTCCCTTTAGGAATTATGTAACAGTTTTAATTTAGTAAATACTCACAGGCAATAAATGATTGCTCCTGGTGATTAACTTCATTAGCATCATCTCTCCAAACTGACTGCATACCCATTGTTTTGTCTGTTAACTTATTGTCAGTAAATAAATATGATTCTTCACTGTGCAGACAGCTGTACCTGACAGCTTTGTTGCCTTTGCAATGCTGCACACTGTCATTCTCAGCGAGGGAAAAGTGAGTTTTATATACTCTGACTGTGAAATGGGGAATGGAGGACATTTGCACATGAATCAATTGCATCCTGACAACTGTTAGACAGCTCAGAATCTCAGAGAGCTGTAGACATGAGATTTTTCTCTCTGTCACATGCAAACTTAGTTTGGCTTTTGTTTATTCCGTGTACTATTGTGATCCAATGGCAGCATATCAAGGTAAGCTAGTTATTATAAAGAGTGAGAGAGCAGGAAGCTTCAGTTATAGAGGTAGAGGACAGGAAATTAGATGAAACATTCTTTTTGTTCTCACTCATATTCATTTGCTCTTTCAACAACTACTTCATAGTGAGTCACTCACATTGTTACTGAAGGTAACTGTTTGGCATTTCAGTCACTGTCTTACTTTCACTCTCCATTTGCAGTCAACTTGAAAAGACTTTTCCAGCTTGGGCATTTGGTAACAATCTGTCATTCATGAAGCAATACAAGAAATGAAATGCATTGGGAAAAAAATAAAGATGAGTACAGCATGACAGTTTTCTTAATTATTTAGTTTTCCATAAATAACTTCAGAATTACCAGACTCGAACAGTTGATATTTTTTTTTTTACTTTGCTATGTTCACACAGCTGTACAATTCAGTTTCTGGTCCCGTTTGTGTATATCAGTAGTTGACCTTTTGATGAAATGAAAAGTCTGTTATTATTTGCTTACCTGTATGACTAAGGGACAGATTTACTAACAGCTTGTGCCAGCGCAAACCCTCTTTTGGCGTTAAAAACTACTGTCAGGATTTACTAAAGACACGCAGTGATAAATTAGCGCTAAAACGTTGTGGACAGTTATTTGTGGCTGACCTTATTGCATCTGCATTTGAAGGAGTTTCCTTTTCAGAAGCAAAATGTATGGGAGGAGAGTATTTACATGAATCTTTTACGCTAAATTGCCCTGTTTAGTACATGGTCCTTGATGTTTTGTTTCTGTATGACGGAATGTCTAAACTGCTCTTATCCTTATAATGAAAATGGAGTTCTTAAACTCCAAAACGATTTTCTGAAAGTCTTCTCAAGGTATAAAGTAACAGACTAAATTTAAAATTTGCTATTTAGTGAAAATCTTAACTTGACGACCAGGGCTTGACATTAACTTTGTTGCTCACCAGCCAAAGTGGCTAGTGGATTTCCAAAGTTACTGGCCGCTCAGCAGTTTCCCTGGCCAAAGTTTTGATGTTGGGAAATGTGTTGTTGGCTATATCTAAACGACCACTGTACACACCTTGGACTGTTTGTTTTATGACTGGAAGTCATTCTCTTCAAATGCTATTGAAGTTAGAAACGTGTATATCAATGTTGTATGTAACTTTAGAGGCGCTCTCTAAATTCATGAATCTTGAACGTCCAACATCAAGCCCGCTTCATGCCAGTCACATTGGATGCGTTATAAACCTTTCTTAAATTTGTCAGACACTGGACATGTTAATAAATACTTGATGGTTGTCACGCTAATCATTGCTGCATTCGAACAGTCAGTATCAATATGGTGATGCTAGATGGAAATGTAGAATATGCTCAAGTTCCAGACTTCTTGCAATAAGCTTCTTACAATAAACTTAGCAAAATTGCAGTCTCGTGACTTGTTGTCGGCACAAGAATCTGCATTACAGGGAACAGACAGTGGCACATCGATCCGTTGTGCTCAGAGAAACAGGGAGTGTGGCGTTTCACCCTACCAAGAGTTTGACAAGTGTCAGTGATCTCGCAGTGTTCCCAGTGAAGAGCTAATCACAGCGATCAGTGTTCTTTTTAAAGCTTAACCAGCCACAGTAATCTGTTCACACTTGCTTAGACCCTAATGGCTCTCAAGTTCCACCCCCCGGACCAACAAATCTCCTGTCGAAGGATGGGCTGCTCTGCTCCGAGGCTGATCAATTAAAATGACTTTAGCATTTGCCGGCCCATCAATAAGTGCTCCCCTCAGGCTCAACAGTTCTTGCCTATGCTGTACTGGAGGGTTTGGGGCTGCATGCGTGGAGTCGGTTGTTTGCAATCAATGGGCTTCAATGTCATAAACAAAGCAAATTCACAGCCAGCAATCGATGTGACGAGAGCTAAATGTTGATTTACTTTCACAGCGCCTCCATTCACACCTCTGAGACTGTTGCCGGGCTTATCTCATCAAGAATGGATGCAAATTGAAAGTTGGTTTTAGAGTAACACCTCTACTCATCTAGAAACTTCAAATATAACCTCAGGGTTTTAAAAACGGAAGCACTGTACAGGAAGTCTACTGTAGGATGGTGTGATGGATGCAACATTAAAGGGTGTTCATTTCCAAATGAATAAATTGTCTAAAATCTGAAAAGACAGCTTGGGGTGTCACTGTGAGCTTGTAAAGGCGCACATTTCTTCATTCATCCCCGCACAAGCTCACTAAGACTAATGTAAATTCGACACCACTCACGGATTAAAAATGACACTGTGACAAGCTCCCAGTGGACAATGATGATTTATGACATTCATTTTTTTATGGATTTACACTGATGCTGTCAATGGCTTAATAAGTTTTACTGCTGCATTGTGAGCTGTATTCAGTACACGGCTGGGAAGAATGTGCTAAAAGAACAGGCTATAAATGGGCTAAGGTGCTCCCCAAAGGGAACCTCACTAAACATGTGTTACTAAATCTTTCAGAGATGCCATCTGCCTGCGTGCAAGCTGTTAGAAGCTGTGACCTCTGTTGGCATTAAGGTCACCCAGAGCTAATATTGACCTTGTCTTACATTCCACCATGGATGAAATAGATCTGCATTTTGAAAGCTACTACATATATAAACATTCTATCCACCATAACCTAAGGGAGGTTTTAACAACTTCATAGCTATAGCCTTTAATAAATTGGCCCTTTTGTGACTTCAAATCTTAAATTTTTTGTCTAATGTCGTTTTATTTCTTTGCTCACATGCATTGTATTTCTAATATCATGCGTATGTATTGGTCATCTATTTTATTTATTCTGAATGTAAATTTAATCCTCTGTTGCTCTTCGTGTGGTGGGCAAAAATGACAATCTTTTTTGTTTTTCAAAAAAATGAATGTATTATATTGTAGTTAATTTGATATATTTATATTCAAATTGTATTGTATTTTTAGGGGATTCTGTGGTACTAAATTATATAGTACTTATAATCCATCCTGAAAATGAAAGTTTCCAACACAGTCATAAATCTTGAATGCTTAGGAGCACAGACTTCAGTTGTCTTTTTTTAAAGATGCCACTTGTCAGATTATTGCTGAAGTCAAGTGAACTTAAAAGTTATAGATTTTCCCAAACACATTTTACTCTAAAACTCAAATTGTTACCAAATTTTGATGTTAAAATTAGCTTTCAGTAAGAGTTTGTTTGGGAGCAGTACCACGTTTCCACTAGATTCAGGTTGTTTCCCATTCATTTCCAATGAGGCCATTTGAACCTTTTTGAAATTGTGTCTGTGTTCACATACCAAGTGTCAGAACCTTCACCAAGTTTCGTACCATTCTGAAGTAAATAATTAGTTTTAACAGAACAGAAGAGCACTAGAGGTTTAAGGATGTTTAGGAAGTGTCACCAGAAAAATTCTAAAAAATATCTTGCATAGATTTAATGCTGAAACAAATAAGACCTTTATTTAAAGTTAACATTTCTTCATGTATTCGCTAACATGAACTAACAATGAGCAGTTATCTACTTTTAAATGTTTATTCATTTATTTACCTATTTTTACCCTGTTCTTGTAATAAAAATAGCCTTAGCCGAAATATGCAGTATGAACAACGAACCAAATAAATAATTAAATAAATGCTTATTTAACCTAAGCTTTACCAGTTCTTCAACATACTTTCTGCCAATGCACTTTATTCACTTCATAGTTCGTATATTTACATGGGCATTTCTGCACATTTATTTCTGTAGATTTGAGTGTTAACATGCATGTATCAGAGGGCAAATAGATTTGACACCTCAGGGTCCAGGGCAGCTCTCAGAACATGAGTGAGAGACCATAAGGTCATTTTACATGGACTCCTACGCTTAAGCGAGGGCACTGCTTCAGGCCATTTACACTAAAGCTCGCTGGACTCTTCCATTGTGTGGAACATTCAATATTAGCCGGGCAATAGTAGTGGCTAAACAAAATGAGAGCATTCTTCGATTTACAGGTCTGCAGGTTGTCAAGAATTTTATGAAGTGTTTATTTATTCATTAATTGCTGAATTGAATTAACATTTCCCTGCTTGCAATGCAGCTCGTGTCAATGAGACAGCAGAGATAGTGGAGAATAGCAACACTTACCCTGAAGCAGGAGGTCGTGACTTTAACATACCAACCCTCCAACCTTACAAGTGACTGACAGGGGGAGGAAGCTCACTCGAGCTGTTTCACGTGGGAATCACAGCTTGCAGCAATTTTAAAACAAAACCGTCTGTCAGATTTTTGTGGGAAAATTTAATTGTGTGGGGTTCTTTTGGCTCCCTTACCCTGTTTCTCTTAAGAAAGCCATAGGTCCAAAGTTTGTTAGTTCAGATAACATTTTTAGTCAAACTAAAGGCACAGCTGTGTTTTCTGTTCTCCCCTCAAGGTCACTAAATAAGCATTAGCTATAAATATCCTGATATGAAAGACACACTGATAATAATTGTGATGCCATTTACCCTCCGGTTTTCTGCAAAAAGATGCTTCGGCTATTACGTACTCCACCCCCCCACCCCAAAAAAAAAACTAAATCGGCTATTAGTTAAAGTGCTAGTCTTGTTCCTGAAGTTTCTTTTTGCTCTGCGCCATGTCTCTTTACTATGCATATGTGCTTCAATTAGCTGGCACTTGCTCAAACTGGTGCCAGATTTTATTAATGAAGGGTGCCTGAGCCATGAAGCTGATGTACCTCAAAGACGTCCTGCCTTCGGGGAGAGCAGCAAGCTGGGGGCTTTTCTTTACATTCTTCAGTAGGACTTCAGGAAGTTCAGTTTGTCTGAGGAGGGGGTCCCCTCTGTGGTTTACTTTTCTCTGCCCGTCCCATGGGTGTCTTTTCCAGCAGTAATGAGGCCTCCAGGACTAGAGAGTTTCACTTTAAAACAGGGAGTAATGAGAGAGTTCTGGCAGAGGGAACAGAGATTTGTACTCGTCAGTGAGACAAGAAGGTCGCAGAGACGACTTTTATTTTAGGAGGGGAAAAAAAGGTTGATGCAATGAAGGGATATGTTGCAAAGACTGCAGTCGTAGACATGGTCACCATTCGCCATTACACACCACACTGATGAGGATGTGACCTTAGAAGCTGACTTCACCTTCATGACAGTTTGGAGATGAAATCGCTTGGTGCCTTTTTACAGCCCCTCAGTAATTTGATTAAGAACAAAAAGTCAAGTTAGAGCACATCTGACCGGAGTTTAATCACATATACATTTAACATCTCAAAGACAGGTTTGACCATTTGAAAATGGTAGCACTTCAGTTAAGCATTGTAGAGAAATCCAATGAAAATCCATTTTTTTGTGCACGACTCGAGTTGCTCAAGGTTAAACATAAAGCTTGTGTTTTTTAAAACCGCAAGATCAAGATTAGAAGCATGAATGTAAATCTGAATAGATGATTTTGACAGCAATGCCTCAATCATCTACCACTACTTTAGGAGATGGATGAAACGTTGGTAGTTAATGACTGTACCCTCTGGAGCAGATTTCGAACAACTGCCTCTTTCTGCGTTCCTGCCGTTTTAATTGACTTTTTCAGCACCGACATTTTGAATGCATTGCAACCTTTTGTACCTTTTCAAATGCAGGCGCGACACTTCAGCTATTGAAGGCAAGTTTCTGAACAAATGGGGTCCTTCACTTGGCCATGACTGAACCCGGCAATGGAGGGGCACCTTTAGAACCTGCTGGCCCTGCGCTGAAAGGAGAGATGCGGTGCTCACGCCATGCCTCTCTTGCAGTAATAACAGTTGCCTGAGTCTTCAACCCTGCCACATTCATCTATAATTGCCCTCGACAGTAGGGCAAATCATCAGCACAGGGATCTGATAAGCATTACAGCCAGATGACAGCACACAGAAGTGTATTAGCAACACTGTGACATATCGCATTACCACTGTGAATAAAATAAAGCCAATATGGAACACTGTGGCAGTCAAGTGAAGCCATTCTTTTCTCTCTCCTGAGGGACTATTATGGTCCATTTGCTGATGCTGATAAGTTGTCGGCCCCCTCCACCCGCCCAACTGTCACCTTGGAGTATAAATAAGCACTACACAGGGATAAAAAACACACACACACATACTGTATACGCATTGTCGTAAGTAGAAGTGACATTGTAGGAATCGTGGGTAGGTGGACAACACTGCAGAATATAAATCTGTGATTCTATAATACAAGTGTAAGATAAATTGCAATAGCTGGCAGTAAGTTATTATGTAGTCCGTCTACGAGGTCCGTCATCCTTTTCTTTATTTTCACCCCTGACCTACCACACTTTCCCTGAAGTTAAACCTGTTAGAGTCTGTCTGTCTGTCTGGAAAGTTTACAAACAAGTGTCAATAACGAATGTTAGAAAAATGGCACTCACCACTTTAGAGGGTTAGTTCACCCAAAAATGAAAATTCTATCATTAATTATTTACCCTAATGTCATTCGACACCCGTAAGATCTCCGTTCTTTTTCGGAACAAAAATTAAGATCTTTTTGTTGAAATCCGATGGCTCAGAAAGGCCTTCATTGACACCAATGTCATTTCCTCTCTCAAGACCCGTAACAGCACTAAAGACTTCATTACAAAGCCCATCTCACTACAGTGGCTCTACAATCATTTTATGAAGCGCTGAGAATAGTTTTTGTGTTCAAAAATAAATAAAATAATTATATAGCGATGGGCTGATTTCAAAACAAAGTTTCGAACGGTTATGAATCAGTGTATCGATTGATGATTCGGAACACCAATGTCACGTGATTTCAGCAGTCAGAAACGCGATCCCAATCATGAATTAATACACCGATTCATAACCGTTCGAAACTTTTTGTAATTGGCCTATCACTACATGTCGTTATTTAGTTTTTTTTGCACACACAAAGTATTATTGTCGTTCAAACTATTCTCGTTGCTTCATAAATTTATTGTAGAATCACTGTAGTGAGATGGGCTTTGTAACGACGTCTTTAGTGCCGTTACGGGTCTTGAGAGAGGAAATGGCATTGTTGTCAATGAAGGCCTTTCTGAGCCATCGGATTAAAAGAAAAGAAAAAAAATCTTCATTTGTGTTATGAAGATGAATAGAGGTCTTACAGGTGTCAAACGACATTAGGGTCCGTAATTAATGACTGAATTTTCATTTTTTGATGAACTAACCCTTTAAGCTTTTTTTCTTACATCTTGCAGGTTAAACATTGATTTTGTAAACATGATAGTTTAGCCTACATTTGTTCTATATTGCTGAAAAGCTACATTTAGCTGTGAAGTATGCTATATTTTGAACTTAGAGTTGTTGTTGTTGTTTTTGAGGATTTTTCCTTTTTCGCAGGATGAAATGAGGATGGACGGGAAATTGGGTCACCTAGCTCTGCTGCACAAGGCAGTTTAGGCCTCTTTTTGATTTTTAAAAGTGCTACACTTATTCCCAGACTTTAGCATTATTGTCCGAACAGGTACAGGTAGCATTACATTCTCACCAGAGATACTCTATAGGCCATTTCCTTTAACCATTTAAATACTTTGGTTCAGTCTAGCACCACTGTAACCGGAGAGTTCAGATACTGGCACAGGTCTTGAACCTGATAACTTTTACATGTTTGATAGCTGTTGCATCATAAATTATTTCCACAGACTCCTGGGCATTGGGAGATCATATTCTGTCAGCTCTGGTTCCTGGTAATATAATTTGATGATATTAACAAATTTGGCCCTCTAGTGTTTCGGTTTTATCTGGGAAATCTTAAACGCCTCCTTGGTGAATACTTGGTTATGATATTATCGTGACCAGGCTGATTGTGCTCTGGGTGTATCGGGTGGCTATTAAGTGTGGGGAAGCAGTGGTAATAACCCAGTTTATAAACCGCCGAGACGCTTGCTTACAGCCTCACAACATTTCCTGTTGTAACTGAGAAAGATCAGCCAGAAAGACAGGAAATAACGGTTGCTTTTTAAGGAGGCAGACATAAAATGTGTTTATTTTCTCTTTTCCTTCATGGCTTCATTTTCCACGGTTAAATCCCTCATTAGCCTCCTTAAACTTCCTCCTCGGCATCTGATATCAAACTCTGGCCGTCATTAGAGGTGCTTAAAGAGGGCAGCCATACGCTTTAAAAAACAAGACTGTAGTTCACACAGGCTTCATACTTAATTTTAAATTTACTTAAATTATGCAAGTTGCATTTTGATTATTGGTCTTTGCAGTAAAAAAAGTTTCTTTTTTTTTCTCCAAGAAATGTTTATTGGTTGTCTTAGACAAGTGGAGCATGGGAATTGTTAATTTTATGTTTAAAGTGGAAGTTAAATATATACAGTGCGGTTCCAACCTACTTTGTTAGATACATTGTAGCTTAATTTTACACTTGGGACTCGCAGAAGTGCGTAGCGTTACCTGGGGGAGTTGTGCGAGCCCTGTAACACAAGCCAAAAATGCTTCAAACGAAGCAGTGCCCTCTCATCAGAACACTGTCTGTTCTGTGTAATCGAAAGCGATTCCTCTAAAGAAGGGGAAAGATGTAGTGTATCTGTAATTGCTGAACATCAAAAGCAGCTGTTCATTTTGATATTCAGCTAGCTGAAAAGGCATAATTACTATAGCTGGCTGCCACTTACACTGGTATACTCTCAAGGTCTGCAGGACATTCAGTGATGAAAAGACTGATAAGTACCTGACTGACGTCTGTGATGCTAATAGGAATGTACACGGAATAAGGGGCTGCCAGAAATGATTCACTGGGACCATCCGGACACGTCCCGCTTCTGTGGCCACAGCAGACATGACACATTTTAATTTCATCAGGGGAAAGAATGGCAAAGCCTATTTCATCCCAGAGACAGGGAAGAGGGATTTGCCATGCCTAATGGAGTTCAATGATTGCAGCATGTCAGATAACTAATAACCATAAGGAGCGTGTGCCTGTATGTGCCGAGCAACCGAACGGATGAGGGTGTTAAAAAATAGATAGAATGGGATAAGTTCTTGTGGGCAGTGGGGTTGGCTCTCCGCTGACACTTCCTTGTCACAGTGCTGAGAAATCTCTAAAAGGCTTGACAGAGGAGATAAGGAAGCGTAGGCAAAAACCTTCTTAAAACCAGACCTAGGGCCCCCGTAAGCACTGTCACCACAGACAGCTATTTATGGGAGATGACAGTTTGCAAATATCTCAATCTGCGGGAAGGCACGCGGGGTGACACTGAGGAGTGCCGTGAAATTGGAGGAGTCAGCAGCCAGCGTTTATTTCATCAGGCTCACCAATGAGCTCCGGTCTCCTGACAGGGAAAGATTGCAGCCGGATACTTCACGGCTGCCCTCTGGACACTTTAATCCATGCTGTGTGAATCGGAATTAAGCTATCTTAAAAAAAGGAGCGGAAAAAGAAAGGGAAACTTTAATGAGCGCAAATGAATAGGACAGATAAATTAATGACTTTAAGGGGAAGTTAAGAGGGTTTAAAAAAGTTGAAGTAGGAAAAATTAAATGTACAGCACAAATTGATACTTGAGTGTTTTTGTTGGCGAACCAGACCTAACTCTTATAACTGTTATTGCAATTCCAGAATTTTTGAATCTCTTTTTACAAATCATAGTAATGAGTGGTTTTGAAAATTTAATAAAACATTAAATGTGAGCAGTGGAAAAAACTGACTTCATCAGAGGGGATGTGGAACACTAGGTGAATTGAGTCAAATAAGTTTCACATCCACTGTATTTTGTGTATGTATGGATATACTTAACCTAAAACACCCTTACGCATTATAGGATATGTTGCTCTAAAGATCATAGAACTAAAAAATATTTTTCCTTGCATTATGTATAATAGATTTTTTTTTTCATGTCTTGTCCCAGAAGCTAAATTATGTCAGTAGTAGGGGTGGGTGATATACCGATAGACAAAATGAACTGGTAGAAATCTGACGGTTTCATCTCTACTTGTCGTTACTGTGAATAAAGAAAATTCATTAATATATCAGATCCATGTATTCAGTCTTAAAGTGACAGCAGACTAATAAACCTGTTGCTGTCTGTTATTAATGTTAATCAAAGAACAAAAGTGAGAAAATCTCTGGAATCTCACTGCTCTTGACTGAATAATGTTTGTAACTTCGTAAGAATAAATGTATTTTTAATTGTGCACAGTGAAGACATTATATACAAATGATTACTTTATACAATATAAGTATTTCTTATTTCAATTGCTTGACATCTAAATATTGAGCAAATCGTCTTTCAATTTGTCCAAATAAAGTCATTAGCAATGTATGTTACTAATAATAATACAGATTTTATTGTGGAATAAAGGACAAATTGATCATTTTAAACCCATATTTTGCTATTGCCACAAATATACCCATGCGACGTGTGACTACTTTTGTGGTACAGGGTCAGATATACATTTTATATAATAGTAGTTTTTTGTGATATTGAAAAAGAAGTATTTGACAAGAATATGGATGTCATAAACCTTATTAAAAGCAAAACTATATTGTTTTGAAATATTGTTATCGTGTAATAAAATTACTCGTATTGTGATGTAAAATTTTTGTCATATCACCCACCCTTAGTCAGTAGCAAAGTGGAACGTAGATATGGGAATACAGATTGTCTCTTTTGAAGCAGTTTTGGTGTGTTTTCATATGTGTGGCTGTGTGTCTCAGAGCACAGATCAAAGCTACATCTACGTGCCTGGCTTCCAGGGTCCCGCAGATCAGGCTGGATATGGAAGCACGGGTCGGTCAGGGAGTGTGCACAGCTTAACCGCACAGCTGTACAAACATTATTAAATAAATTTGGCCAATATTTTCAAAAGGAAGCTAATAATTCAGTGAAATAATGGAGGGGGAAAAGGTTTGAAGGGAAGACACAGGTCATAAATGACCTTCCCCAGATTACTTCCAGCATTCTGTTTCAGGCAGGTTTTTTAATTGCAGTTCCTTTGGCCCTGTGCTCACACAGCTCTTTCAGGCACAAACATGGATACAGTGAAATGAGCATTAAGCCTAATTACCATAAGTGTAGGCATGTGTTGAATTTTGAGTCCGTTCAGTAGAACTACTATTGCAGTGAACTTTGAACTCTAACTGAGGTCAGGAACAAAGTGATACCGTCATCATTACAATTGCTCATGACTGCTGAATAGATTCATTCATGATATGTTTCATTTCTTTGTAATGCTATTATTGTCCTCACTGTCTCTATTGGTCTTTGGTTCACCTGGATTCCATTGAACATGAAGAAAAGTCCAGAGCAGGCCAAAAATTCACATGTAAGCATTTAGCTTGTGATGTCATGAAGCGCTCACAAGTAAAAGCAAATGTCAGTGAGCCATCACATCTGATCATAAGTGAACGTGAATCTAACCACAGCCCTCAGACATGGGAGACCCTCGCAGATACCTTTCAATCATCTAAGACCCCTCTACATGTCATTCTCACACTTTATTTTGGCATGAAGGGCATGTCGATCAGCCTGAATTACAGATGAACACTTTCCACCAAAGTTGCAGTTCCTTTAAACTTTAGATTCTAATTTCTCTGTCTACTGTGTAATTTTGTAAGACTGATATTGTTAAAACATCCATATTTAACCACTTATGACAAACGTCGTGTTAGTTACACTTTGTTTGAAGTTGAATATGGAAGGTGGTCTGGCGACAGCTCGATATTTTACTTTATAACATATTAAATATGGATATTTCTTACACAAACATATCACTTTGCTTTTATTAACCCCTTGTACCCGTGTGGATTACTTTTATAATGGATGGATGCACTTCATTGGGCTTCAAATTTTGGCCTGCCGTTCACTACCATTATAAAGCTTGGATTAGCCAGGACATTTTGTCTGTCATATACACTTAGAATGGCTTGAGGGTGTATTGAGGCTAATTTTCTAAAATGAAATGAAATGCATAACTGTCTGTTATGAGCAAGGGGTAAAGACAAAATGTGCTAAAAATAAACCATACCCTCTATTAAATATTCAGTTTCTCCTGAAAATGCATCACAGCCATCACATGTATAGTGTTTTATATAGTATATATCCAACCAACATATTAACTTTTATGGGTAATTTTTTTATGTTTAAAATTTAAGAACCTATTAACCTGAACTGACTTGAAGTAAAGTCAGTTCAGGGTTTATGGGGGCTTTAATTTTGAACATAACTTACATAGTATACCTTTAAAGGGAATGTGATGCTTTTGTTAAAGTGATAAAAAGTAATTTCAAATGTTTACGAAATACACACTCTCTTTCTCTTTCAAATTACACAATCTTTGCAACAAATAAAATGTGCAACACTTCATGTTTTGCTTTGCTTCAAATACCCTTCTGAAAGGGTATTAGAGATGGGAGAGATTGTGAATTTTGTGTGGATCAAGGGCACTGAGCTGGGGCAGTGTTGCACACTTCTTGTTTTAATACACATGATCTCATGTGACTAAAACTGCAAGTGTGACCTATCGGTGCCTTTTGGAATGTCATCAGATTTGCTATATAATGTCAACACTGACTACAAGTTAAGTGTCTTTATGTAAAGTCTCTTCTAAATGTGTAAATGTTTCATTATCAGATGTTAAATGTGTCATATGCATTTGATAAAAGCTCTACAGTGTCTGTAATGCTAGTTTAGTCTAGTTTAAGCTTTGTTGTTGTTACTATCAAATTAGTGCAATACACTAGTGAGAACAGGTAGGCCATCTTAATTCTTGCTCATTGTGCCATTCATGCAAATACCATCTGTGAAGACAGTGAGAGAGAAGGGGGTGGAAGAATAGATTTTCTAAAACATGCTTTATGAGCGGTTGTATCCTATAGTGATATTTTTAATTGCTTCACACAAATTTGTTTTGAGGTAGGCTGCAACATTAATGTGCATTTCGGCAGATGAGCACGTAAAAGGCGTGTCCTTGGGGAGACATGCGCTGTTCCCCGTAATGAGTGAAGGTAATGAAAGACTTCACACAGACAGATGTATCCATTCAAAACAGTAATAACTACAGTTAAGATGGCAAAGAGCAAATTACACCCAACTTTCATTAAAGCACATGTTTACCCAGGCACTGTAGGGACCTGTAATTTTTATCCTGCTCCCAGGAAACGAGGAAAGGGTACTAGCACTATCATTGCCCCACATACAAGGTCAGCAGAGAGACAGAAACATGAGTTACTTGTGACTTGGTATCCCTAGAGAACGGAGCATTTTCAGTGCGCGGTATGTGCTGGAGAGAGCAGGCTGCGTCATATTCTGTCAAAAGTGCACTGCACTGAGGACAGCCAGATTATTCTTTCTCTGATTACATAGCAAACATAGAAACTCAATTTGTGGGAGGAGATATGGAGTGTGTAATATATGTGGCTAGTCAGTTCTCTCTGCAGGGCCTTGGAGGGTCATTGATTTCACCCTTTGGTCCTTTTGATTTTTATTATCTGCTCTCATAAGGACTATCGCTGCAGTGATGAAATATATAAATACTGGAGATAATTTGAATAAGCCCTCATAACTACTAGACAGTCCTTTCTGCTGTATCTTTTAATAACCACCTGGAGGGGAAGAGACCTAGACTAAGAAAGATCCAGTTAGGCGATATGAAGATGTGCAGGTAATTTCACAGAATTAGCTTTCAGTCCTTTCAACGCAAAATAATTTTTCAGCTATTGTGCCTCAGTCTAATGAAAGGACAAGATCCTTAGATGAGTTTTGCTTACCATGTTGTATTGTTTTAAGTGGACTAATTTCAACCATCCAGCATGATCACCCAATTGTGAATCATACATTTAATTAGCCATCTTTCCTGACTGCTAGCGCTGTCCGGTTTGTTTAATAGAGCTATGAAGTAAAACAATTGTACTTGTGCTGCCAATTAAATCGGTAACAGACTCTATTGCTTGACTCTAACTGTATCACACCACTGTCAACTTGCTTTAACTTCAGAACAAAAGTAATGCTTCTTTTTCATACTGTTGTACTTTTCCACTACATGGGAATATTAATAAAAATCATTGCTGCAGTGTTCAGAGTCTTGCTGTATGCGTTATCAAATTATCAGAATGTGAAAAATTGTGACAAAAATGGCACAACACCTCACTTTAGTTGTATAGACAATCTGTTTCAACACTGATTTTGTGGTTAGCTGCTAATTAGCATTGCTAGCCATATTTGCATACTTCTGTTACATACTTTAAGTACTTTGCTTGTGATGTAAAAGTACATACTTTGTCAATATCCGTGTCCAATCATAAATACAAAAGTATCTACAAAGTTCAATTGCATGCATACTTTTATTGTTATCTGACAGAAGATTGTTGTTTACCAGTAACATTTAATTACTATGGCTAATAATTTGGACTTTGTCCAAGTAATATGATGCCTGTTGCTCGTAGCATATTAAGGTGTCTGTAGTAAAATCTTGGATTTTGTCTGATGAACTCTGGTGTTCAGCATCAGTTCTTAGCTTTTTTCAATATGAAGTTCATTTGGTCAAGTAATGACCTGGTTTGGTCTTTGCGATGTTTGGTCTATAACACTTGATCAGCTTGAAAAGTCTTTGGAGAGTACTTTGGATCAGTCTGCACATTGTGGTGTTGTGGAAAACAAAACATGATATTTATCTTCATCATCATCATAGTGTCCATATTTTGACGTTAACCTGTAGTCTGGTCTGTTGTAGATGTTGGGTCTTTGTCATCCCTTGGGTCCAGCACTGGAGTGCTTCCATCACTGACAGGCTAGTGAAAGATTTTGGTTGTTCTCACTTGGCTAAGAGTTAATTTTTTAGTATTGTTGTTCTGAAACGCTGCCAAGGTTGAAAGCCTGAGTTATAGCTCAAACTAATGTGGGTGAAGTTCTTCAAAGGTATTGTTTTTACACATAGCTCTTCATTTTTGTTTTTGTTTTATTGTATAACATTTTATTACTTTAGCAACTTAAAGGGTTAGTTCACCCAAAAATGAAATTTCTGTCATTTTTGTCATTCATAACCAGCACCACAACGACAACTTTCAGTAAAGTCCCTATTTTATTTTATTTTATTTATTTTTTCCACACAAAAAGTATTCTCATCAAGTCATAACATTACATTTGAACCACTGGAGTCACATGGACAGAGAAAGAGTAATTAATGTCATTTTTTAGGTCAACCAAACCTTTAAATAATTAATTTGGTTTCTATTTTTCATTTATGCATCAGCATTGCTTGAACTCTACTTATCACTGCCAAAGTTGATGAACCATGTCCTAATTAGACACTATTCTATACTAGATTGGGACACCCCTCCAAATCACTTCATAGCCACAGGTGAATAAAATCAAGCACCTAGTCATGCAGACTGCTTCTACAAACATTTGTGAAAGAATGGGTACTCTCAGGAGTTTAGTTAATTCAAGCGTGGTTGAAGTCTCTATCTTTCTGCAGATTCAATAGCTACAGACCTCCAAACTTTGTGTGGCCTTCAGATTAGCTCAAGAACAGTGCGTAGAGAGCTTCATTGAATGGGTTTTTTCATGGCCAAGCAGCTGCATCCAAGACATTTTGCACAATTTCATGCTTCCAACTTTGTGGGAACAGTTTGGGATGGCCCCTTCCTGTTCCAACATGACCGCACCATTGCACAAACAAAGTCCATAATAAAGACATGGATGAGTGAGTTTGGTGTGGAGGAACTTGACTGCCCTGCACAGAGTCCTGACCTCAACCTGATAGAACAACTTTGGGATGAATTAGAGCAGAGACTGCGAGACAGGCCTTCTCAAAAATTCCCATAAACACACTCCTAAACCTTGTGGAAAGTCTTCCCAGAAGAATTAAAGCTGTTATAGCTGCAAAGGGTGGGCCAACTCCATATTAAACCCTACGGATTAAGAATGTGATGTCATTAAAGTTCATGTGCATGTAAAGGCAGCCGTTAATGCTCTCTAATGTAAAGAATAGTTTAGCCTTGTCCTAAAATCTTCTGAATAGGTCCATGTACAATTAGCATTAGTTATATATATATATATTTTTTTTCTAGAAACCATCTCATCTCATCAATCGTTTATCCCACTTTACATAACCGGTTTACCATAATTTCAAAGTGTTCAACTGTTAAACCTCATAGAGGTCACTTTAACTCTGGTCATTAATAGTGTTGTGACAGCTTATGTCCCATGATGAGATGAAAGATCACACACTCTGCACTAGGCCTTACTACATAATTCCTCTCCATGCATATAAGGTAATGGTCTAGGTTGGGAAATGAGAGGCAGGCGGGGGCCATGTAGGCAGGGGTAATGTGTTAATTGAAAGTTAGGATCACTTTGTGGCCATTAAAGGGGGAAACTTGAGACGTGCTAACGCGGCAGAGGCAGGCAGCACCTGCTGTCGCCAGGCTAATTGTGTTGGATTTGCCCGTGTCTGTCAGGAGCTGGCGCTCATCATGCTCCAGCCTCCAGTTACAGCTGTATTATTACCCTAGTTTGACATTACAGCAGGAGTCGCTGGGGGGGGGGAGACTGGGCCACCTCACGACCCTTTCCACCACCTTTCCAGACAGATCTGCTTCCAAAAAGCCTGCGGTGGAGAAGAATGAGGTAGACATTTATATCGGCACATAAACAGAGCAAGTTTAAAAGCGGGATTTGATGTTATTCTGAGAAAACACAAGGAACAAGGCAAAAAGAAAGTTAAGTTAGTAAGCAATGCACATACTGTTCAGTTCAAGTTTTATTTGTATTTCATTTTTTAAGGAATTAATACTGGAATAAAATTAATCAAAAGTGACAATAAAGACCTTCTTAATAAGAAAAAAAACTATTTTATTCTATAATAACTCAAATAAATGTTGTTCTTTTGAGCTTTTTATTTATCAAAGAATACTGAAAATGTATCATGGGTTCCACAAATAATATTAAGCAGCACAGCTATTTTGCTAATGATAACTACATTTCTTGAGCACCAACTCAGAATATTAGTCTGAATTTCTGAAGGGCCATATGACACTGAAAATTACACCAGAATAAATATTAAAATAGATAAGTTATTCTAATATTTTAGTTAGTAATATTTAAAAATCATGATTGTTTTGCTGTATTTTCATCAAATAAATGCAGCTTTTGTGAGCATAAAAGATTTCTTAAAAAAAAAAAAATATTCTACTTCTACTACTACTATAATAATAATAAAATTGTTGGTGGTAATATAGGGCCCTCTAATTTGGAAT
Source organism: Pseudorasbora parva (assembly GCF_024679245.1). Lineage (NCBI taxonomy): Eukaryota > Metazoa > Chordata > Actinopteri > Cypriniformes > Gobionidae > Pseudorasbora > Pseudorasbora parva. The sequence continues at coordinate 37,526,921 of NC_090187.1, read as the reverse complement.
GGAATTGGCATATTAACATGGAATCTAGTGTTAACACAGATTTTCCCGGAATTTTAAATATTTGGAATGAAATTCTGTTTTGTGTGGGAGAAGAACGTATGTGGGGAAACTGTAGACCGGGCGAAGCAAATCTGGGTGACACATGACCTCCCGTGATTTCAGCTCCCCCTTCAAAACAGTGAAAGTATGGCGAAGTTGACCACCACGGCTCTGCTTTTGTCAGCAAAAAAGTTAAGAAACTCGACGCTAATGCCGGTTTCAGGCAGCGCAGAAGCAGTGTGTATGGAGACCGTGGCTCGTGTATTGCAAATACAGACAAATATTGTCCATTCTGTCTGATTTTCCGTTGGTCTGCTCAACCCCTGTCATTCTCCTGCTTTGATTTATGATGGGCAGCATATATTTGAAGTTAGGCAAAAACTTCTGGCAGTACTTGAAGTGCAGTGTTATGTATTTGTATTTGTCCTGAAAAGTAAATGTGATGTTTGTTACCTCAATAAATTTAAGGTTATTCCTATTTTATGTTTTATGTTCTTTTGTTCGATTTGATTATTAACATAAAAATCACACTCTTTTTACGACTAAAATAACAGTAAAGTGTAAAAAAATAAATAAAAATGAATTCCTAAAAATGTAAACAGAAAAAAAGGAATTCCCAAAAATAAAAATGGAAAAAACTTTGGAGTTTGTGAAAAAATAAAACAGATTTTATAGGGTAAAAGTATTACTGGTAAATTACTAATATCACTACTATCCCAGTCTGTAAGTGTTTTTGAGCATGCATGTCTGGATTCATCAACAACCTTAAAAACTTAAAAAATTATGTTTGCACAGTGTGGATGTGTGAATCCAGTCTACATTTTGTGAGAGAGCATTTTCTGCTTGAATTTAAGCAATCACGGTATAGTGAATAGAACCCTCTGTCTGGTCTAAAGTTATTTACACTTGGTCAAAATTTTACTAATTGGTATCATCGGAGATTTAAACTGTTCTGTGGTTGCATATTACGTGGAATTAGCGTAATTCATTTATATCTGTTTTGTAGAGACACTTTATGCAGATGTAAATGGAATGTGCTAACCCAGTCAAAAAAGCAATTCAATCGATCAAGAAATAGGAAGCGACTAGCTGTAGTCTGAATGTTTGAGACTGTAAAACCCGTTCAGATGAGAGGCCAAGGCATACGAGGGATCTGAGAGCTCTTAAAGGCAGCTCCACTTGCATATGCATGTGCAGCACACAAACCAGGAGTGCCGTGCGGGTGACTAGTGATGAAACCATACTGTGCTTTTGAGGGCCAGCTAGGGGCAACGGCATATAATCTGATTCCAACTCCTGCAACCCCCCTTTTATTTTTAATTGTCCCTCTGTAGCATTTAAGAGCTATTGATCCCCGGAAAAGCATTAAGTTAAAGAATCACTATTACTGTTCATATTCCCTGCTTAGGAAAGGCACATCAAAGGACATTTTAATGTCACCGACTTTCTGAGGGAATTTGAAGCCCAGGTTTGAACAGGCCAGCCTATGAGCGAAAAGGACACGCAATAGACAAATGTGAGGGCAATTTGCAGCTAATCAAATTGTGTCCAAGCATTGATTTCTCTATATGTAAAAGTTTACCATGCATGGATTTCAAAAGCTGACGGCATTTAAAAGTCAAATGTTATGTTCCCATGGTTAATCCTGTAAACTGTGCAGGGTGGGCAAGCAGGGGTGAGCTATTATTCATGACTCAGAGAGTTCTTACGACAGAGCGGACATGGACAAAGTCTGAGCTAGATATGACATATTGGAATTGTGATTTTAGTGTGTTAACGTTGCTTTACTGTCCACAGCAAATGCATTTGTTGCACTTGTTGGTTACGCTACCTGTAGTCTGGACTTATTTCACTTATTTTGCTGGATGCATTAGCTTTATTATTGGCTTTATCAGTCAAAGTCCTCGCAGTAATTTGGGTAGCAGTTACTGCCAATGATCAATAGCCAAGATGAGTTAAATCCGCTCCCAAACCCGCTTTCTCCCTCACACGTGTGTCTGGAGGTTTTGCAGGGATTTCGCAAGCTCCGACATTTCATATTTCTGAACACTTTTGTTTGAGCAGTCGACTTGCATCCCCTTCAGCTGCAAAATATAGCCCTTTCAAGTGAGACGTCCCCCTTCTTATGCCTCCACCCCCAGATGTTTTGATTAGCAGCGACTCGTATGCTGGTCAGATCCCGGGATTAATGATGGATAATTTGCCTATGGTTGGCACGGCGCTCCGCCACTCTGCCAGCCTTTGGATGCCATATGGGCAGAAGCAGCTGTTTTCATTACTCTCCCTTGCCCAGATGTGTCAAACAGGATGCCTGCTTCAATCGGCTGTCTTGCTGGCACTTGGCAGGGGGTGCTTTGGACTTGCTTGGCAGCTAATTACTTTAATGTAGCCGAGGACGAAGGCCCCTGTGTGTGTTTTTAAAGGGCTTTTTACAAACAGCTGAATGCCAGCTGTCACCTCCATGCACAATAAGGGAAGACGGATAGGGTGCATGCAACCGTTGACAAGAGAGACTGTAGGCGCAAATATGTTCAAGAGGAGGAGCAAATTGGGCCTGGCCCATTGAACACGGGGAGGGTTTATCAGTCCAGTCAGCAGCTTCAGAACAAGTTCACAGTACTAAACAGCTTGCGATACAGTCATGGCTTCTACTTCTTGTGGCTTGTGCAGTAAAGTGCACACTTGCTGTACGTATAGCATGCCAAGTCTCATCATGAACCAAACATACAGCTGCCAACATAATATTCTGTTAAGTTTACTGATTCATTTCCCTTTGCTTAAACATGTTTTAAACAACCTTGAATTTTTCTTTTCCAAGTACTTTAAATGCTAAGAAAATCATATATACATGACATTACAGTAACATCATTGTCAAAATTAGTTTTAATTTTATGACTTTACATATGAAATCATTTTGCAGCATTTATTTAGTTTATTCAATATTATATTTTTAAATTAGCAGAATAATAATTGCTGTAAAAGTATTGTTTTATATTTATTGTAAAAATATTCATTTTATGGTGGTTGCTATAATGTCATGTGTGAAATGTAAATACTTGTGATGTTATACCTTAAAGCTACACTGTGTGATATTTTCCCCCATCTAGCGGTGTAAAGGTATATGGCCATCCAGTGAATATTAGTTTCTGTTCCTCTCAATTCGGATTTCGTTTGAACTCCTACGGTGGCCGATTTAGTCCAAGATAACATGGCAATCCCCCTCTTCACATTCGACACGGTGCCATCCAGTGTTAAAACGCGAAAGGCGAAGCTTGAATTTATGGGTATGTCCCTCTTTGGCTAATGTACTTTCAAGATGGAGGAGCAACATGGCGACCGGCATTCGAACCCCTCACCCGTATGTATTTTCAATGGTATATTATAAACTTACCAGAATACTTTATTACTTGAAAGAAGTAAATATACATGAATTAGCGCATATATTTTTGAAAGAACTAAGTGTTTTTAGCTAAGAATAAACTAAAAAAGTTACACAGTGTAGCTTTAATGCAAAACAATATGGTATGCTAATGACTAAAAACTGACTGTCAGTTGTTAAAATAATTAAACACAGTGAATCTAATTTTTTTATTTATATATAGTTAACATGTTAACATATTCCATTCCTTTTTTTAGGAAATAAAATGAAAAAGCCAGTGTGTAAATGCATTAAAATGCATAAGAAAGGGAAACATGAAAATGCAAATATGCCAGAATTCCTTAATGAATCAACATTTCTCACACTTTATTGATGTATGGACATTACAGATATGCAGGCTTCTACTGATTTCTATAAATGACAATGTTTCATGTGTGGGTGACATCCCACTTGTTAAACTTTGATGATAATTAAATTTCACAATGCAAAGAATGTAAATTGAATAATTGCGTTAACAGCGTTAGAAAAATCTAACGCCAATAAACAGTTAATTAATTGCATGTTAACACATTAACTTTGACAGCCCTAAAATTATTAAGAACTGTGAAACATTCAACTGTGATTTTCACCAGACAAAAAAAGAGAGAAAAAAGTCCATCCTTTATCATCCTTTAATATTCTCTTGTTCTGCATGATTGACACATGTCAAGACGACGACTCATTCTATATTCACACCTACAGCTGTTCAAGAAATACAAATAATAGGTGTGTACACTTAGTCAATAGCATCATTACAACAGCTCAGGCTATCAATAAGTCTTCATTATGATGCACTGCTCTGTCTATATTAGCCCTTATGTGGTGCCCAGCAGCACCATTATGAAGCAGCACTATTTGAGGGCTTTCTGCTGCTGTCTCATATTTTTGACATCCATCAATAAGGACTTTTCCACTCGTGTAGGTTTAGTACCTCAAGTGCTGCCTTGACAGATAGAGTTCATATAGGGCTAATGAGGAACTATGGCCAACCACTAATTTGTGTTCATCTTGGGTTTAACACCTTTCTGGCTGTTTTTGTTTGTTTGTTTTTCTGACATTAGGTGGCTTTAATGTACACGGTGACCCATGAGTCCATCATGCTTGGCTGACTCATGGAGCAGTGCGGAGGGGCTATTTTAGACCATGCAGTCTGTGTTTCAGTGTACTGTATAAAACGAGAAAAAACGGACAGCAACACTTCACCATCTCAACCTTTTCCAATTATAATAGCGCTGGTTTATATAATAGCTTCTTTTGCTTTCTAGTAATAATGAAGACATTGGCTGTCCAAAAGCTTAGGCAGCTGACTGGTGTCTCCTCTGACTTCTAAAATCCATCAGATGAAGGTATCTCAGGAGATTGAAGCTAACACTGGATTGTTGTACTGGATTTTGTGATCCACAGAATAATGTGGTGTTGTCAAAAATATAAATATTTCTATATGTATCAAGACTAAAATATCTGAAATGGTTCCAACACTCATTTTCTGCAGTATCCATACATCGATACCATCTGCATGTTCTTTTCTCTCCGACAGCAAATTGACACACCCACCTCCTCTCACTCACTCGTATTCGCTTCAGTTGATTAATGCTTGTATTGCGCATCATTTTACTCATTCCTGCAGGTTTTGCATTCACACCAAAAGCATGCGCAGCACTGATCTATTCAGTATAAGTGGCATGCACATAACGCACAGCTCTCAAAAAGCTCACAAGTAGCAAATGTACTTATTTTTCGTGTAAGCTTATTGGCTTATTGTGCTTTAACGGTTAAATCCCCATCTTACAGAGTAAATATTCAATATTTATAGTCAATAAATATTCAATAAATACAGTCGTTTTTGGATTGTAAATAATTGAGAGAAAATGTATATGGTGTAACAGTATCTCTTACCAGCTCTTAAAGTGACAGCAGCCTAATAAATTACATGTTCATTAAAGATTTTCTCTGACTGAAGTGGTAGTTTTGTGGTCATTCATTTAAGAGTTGAAATTGTTAATATAGCAACATCAATGTGTCATGTTATTGGCCATGTGTTGTTTCATTTTACTTTGTTCTTTGAGTCTGTCGTGACTATTACAATGTCTGATTCATGTCTCCCTCCCTAGTCAAACTCAGGCTTTTGTCCATGTTCCCCATAGGAGCCCATTATTATATTGTACATATGTAAGAGAGCAGCGGATTTTACAGCATAATCAATTCAGGACTTGACACACTTTCGTTCGGCAGCCCACTTCTTATGACTCTGTTTGGCTGCTAACCGATATGTGTGAGGGTGCTTCATACTTTGAAAGTTTTTCTGAAATGATTTACATTGAAAGTCATTCAAAGTTGGCAGAGGAGGTAGTCTCAGGAGAAGAGCAAAACATCATAAGTGAGTCAGTTGGTAATTTAAATAGCTGGTGGTCCGTTTACAGTGCCTCACAAAACTGCAGTCTCATCAATCTTAAATATTCAATTAGGTTTGTCAGAGATGTAAAAATAATTTCTCCTATTTTTAGAAGACAAACACCCGTAGTTATTATTGCACAATGCAAGGAGTCAATTCAATACTGAACCTGAAATTTGATCCAACAGATATTATCGAATGATAATATGCAGTTAATAATGTGAGAATTTCATTATGTGAAGCGAATGCATTTATGTATGACTCATCACAGTTAGGCTTATATTCAATAAACGGGCACATAAACTGGCCCCGGGGCCCTCCAGGATTTTGAATACATATTATGAGAGAAAAGCCAGCGAATATGCCGTAGTTTCAGGTTAGTCTTTCAAAAGATGAAGGAGCCTCAACATTTCTTTGATATGTTCAAAATGAAATTATAATTTGAGATGGGGGGATGCTAGGAAGAGGGGGAACATATTGCTCCCATTCAAATCTAACTTTGTTCCCCAAACTGGAAGATTGGATTTTCTTTATTAAATTATCTCTCTTGTTCACACACTCAAGGGGGCCATTGGCTGTAGGCTCTGAAAGAAGGAGATGAGGGGGAGCGGGAAAAGCGAGCAAAGGGGGAAAAGAATCTTGTCTGGGTTGTTGGATACGAAGCTGGCATAATGCTGGTTTGGGGAGGAGAATGAATTGTTTTGTTCTGCTGATGCCCTTCTCTGAGAAGGGGTGAGTTTGGACTGCTTTTTTAAAACTGTCCGTCTCTGCTCCCTCTCTGTCTCTCTCTTGTTTGAGACTTTGTTGTGTGCCAGCATCAGGCCCTGAGCCTCTCACCGCTCCGGGCCTTTGATGTAGCCCCGCTGTGCCGCCACCCCCTCGCAATCCGATTGGCGGATGGCAGGCGGGGCGGCTGGGGCAGTGTGGGAGTGAAGGAGGGATGAAAGTGAGCGGGGCAGTGAGAGGGCACCTGCACACAGAGCCTAGCCTGTGCCTCCAGCTCCAGCCTCGACTGCGTACCCTGACCGCACTGTGAACTTCTGTGTCAGCCACCATCACACGGTCGACGTGACCCCCTTTTTCTCTCTCTCTCTCCCCCTGTTTTTCTCTCTGTCTGTTCTGTCCGCTCTCACTCTCCGCGTATATGCACATGCTTGTGTGTGTGTGTCTTGGTCTCACTTTTGCACTTGAATTTGACTTGTTTTCTCTTTATTTAAAAAAATGTATCATTCTTTGTATTTTGCAACATTGGCTATAGAAGAAAGATTCTTGCATGTCTTAAATCCTACCCAACTGCTTACGTAACCCGACAACTACCTTACTTATTATTAATAAGCAGTAATTAGGAGTTTATTGAGGCAAAAGTCTAAGTTAATAGTGAGAATTGGACTACAGTGTGAACTTTTTGTATCAGTGTCTTGACTGTCGCATTTGATAATTTAATAAATTGCTGAATAAAAGGGAAAGAAATCGTACTGACCCCAAACTTTTGAACTTTAGCACATAGTATATAGTTATGATAATACATATTCTAAAAAATAATACTGACGAACAGAAAACCAGCTTTATTGCTGAGGCCTTCTATTACACAGATAATGCATATATTTTTTGTTGGAAACACATTCACTTTAACAGAGCTGCTTTAAACCCTAATGGAGCTTCTCCATTTAAGACTCATGGTACTGCAATGCCAGTGGAAATGAGCATTCAGATTCTTTTGCATAATGAGTCAGTATCTATTTAATGTGAAGCAGATGAACACTGGCCAACATCTGTTAAGTTCCAACTGTAGGCTGATTTGCAGCTCTTGAGCTCCGTGGGAATTTGATTAACCATAAAATGGTGCATTATGTCACCCCTATTAGGGCCATTTAGTGTTGCCAGAAGGTCAGCACAAAAAGAGACCTC